>NC_133651.1:60445550-60745550 GCF_009905375.1 Apium graveolens
TTGAACAAAACACTTACATCCAAATACATGAAAGTATTTGAGATTTGGCTTCTTGTTCTTCACCATCTCATATGGTGTTTTTCCATGCTTGTTAATGAGTGTTGCATTTTGAGTAAAACAAGCAGTCTGCACAGCTTCAGCCCAGAAATAGGTTGGAAGCTTTGCTTCTTCAAGCATTGTTCGTGCAGCTTCAATTAGAGTTCTATTCTTCCTTTCAACAACTCCATTTTGCTGTGGAGTTCCAGGAGCAGAAAATTCCTGCTTTATTCCATGATTTTTGCAGAACTCTTCCATTATCAAATTCTTGAATTCAGTGCCATTATCACTCCTCAAAATTTTCACAGAATCTTTGATCAATTTATCCAGATGTTTGACATGATCAATCAGGATAGATGCAGTTTCACTTTTTGTGTGCAAGAAATACACCCATGTGTATCTGGTGAACTCATCTACTATGACCAACGCATATTTCTTCTTTGCAATAGACATGACATTCACTGGACCAAATAGATCAACATGAAGTAGATAGTAAGGCTCAAGAATTGATGATTCAGTCTTGCTCTTGAACGAAGATTTTCTTTGTTTAGCCTTCTGACATGAGTCACAAAGACCATCAGGAACAAACACTGATTTTGGCAGTCCTCTCACAAGATCTTTCTTGATCAGTTCATTTATCTTGTTGAAGTTTAAATGAGAGAGTTTCTTGTGCCAATTCCAGCTTTCTTCAGTTGAGGCTCTACTCACTAAACAGATTGCAGAACCATCAGAACTTGTTGAAAGCTTAGCTTCATAAATGTTACCACGCCTGAATCCCTTCAGAACAATTTTTCCTTTAGATTTACTAACTATTTCACAATGTTCTGCAAAGAAATCAACATGATAACCTCTGTCACAGATTTGACTTATACTCAGTAAGTTGTGTTTAAGTCCTGAGACCAGAGCTACATCTTTAATAATGACATTCCCAAGATTGATATTGCCATATCCCAAAGTTTTTCCAATGTTGCCATCTCCATAAGAAACACTTGGGCCAGCTTTCTCCACAAAGTCTGATAGCAGGGCCTTATTTCCAGTCATATGTCCTGAACATCCACTGTCCAGAACTAGAATATTTTTCCTGTTGCCCTGCAATCAAAAAGACCACTAATTATTAGTTTTAAGGACCCAGACTTGCTTGGATCCTTTGGCCTTTTTAGGTTTGTTAACATTTGCAGCGGATTTAACATCAGATTTTATGTTAACAGTTTTCTTATCAGACCTTATACTAGAAGGAACAACAGAAACTTTCTTTAAAGAAGGTTTTATTTGATAATAATCATAGTACAAACTATGATATTCCTTACAAGTATAAATGGAATGCCATAAACTACCACAATGAAAACAAGGATTTTGTGGTTTGTATCTAACAGACTGACTCTTAACTCCTGACTTTGTAGATAAGGAGTTAATATTCTTATTCTTCCTGCAAAAAGAAGCCAGATGGTTAGAACTTCCACAGTTATGACATGCTTTCCTAGGAGCATCAGGAACAGATTTATAGTTATTGCTTTTATTCACACCTTCCTTTCCATTCCTGTTTTTCCTAGGTGATTTTACCTTGTTTGCATCCTTAACATCTTTCAGCTTATGCTTAAGCTGCTTCTTCGTCATTAAGCCTATGTTAACTTCAGCTGTCTTTTCCTGTTTTAGTTTGTCAGAAGCTAATTCCTTTTTAACTTCTGATTTCTCATTTTCGGATTTTTCAGTTACAAACTTAACAGGTTTTAACTTCGGCTTTTGCTTATCAACAGGCTTAATTTCTACAGTTCCTTTTTCATTTACTCCATAGCCTAAACCCTCTTTCCAGTTTCCACTGCTTAGCAAATTTTGAGTTGTTTTGCCAGAGTTAGTCCAAGTTCTGATAATCTCTCTCTCCTTTTCTAACTCAGTTTTTAGAGATTCATTCATTTTTAGCACTTCATCCCTAATATAAAAAGCATTATCTCTATCCTGCTGAGTTTGATGAAACATGACTAACTCTTTTTCTAAGAAATCATTTCTTTTCTTAAAAGCAAGATTTTCAGAAGTTAATCTTTCACATGTTAAAGTTTGATCTCTATAACTAACAAACATGGTTTTAAGATATCTTCTCAACTCATCAATATCATCAGTATGAAAAGCATAAGTAGTCTGAGGTACCTTTGTTTCAGCAGCTTCAGAACTGCTCTCAGAACTTGATTTATCAGCATTTGCCATCAATGCATAGTTCTCCTCACTTTCAGAGTCTGAGGTGTCTGTCCAGCTTTTCTGCTTTGTGACAAGAGCTTTGCCTTTGTCATTCTTGGTCTTCTTGCAATCAGGAGATATGTGGCCTTTCTCACCACAATTATAACATTTAACATATTAGCGTAATCTCCTCTGTCAGACTTTCCTCCTTTTCCTTCAGATCTTCTGAAATTCTTCTTATCAGAACTTATGCCTTTCCTGGAAAACATCTTTCCCTTCCTGAACTTCCTGTATGCAATCTTTGTGATTCCTTTCACCATAAGAGCACACAGCTTCATCATCTCCTCATCAGCATCAGTTTCAGGCAAGCTTTCAGAATCTGAGTCATCATCACTCTCAGAACTTGATGACTCAGTATCAGATTTTATGATAAGAGCTTTACCCTTATCTTTCTTTGAGGAAGGTGGTTTGGGGGATTCCTCTTCAACCTTGAGAGCAACTGTCCTTGACTTTCCTCCTTTTCTCTTGCTTCTTTGTTCCATCTCAAGTTCATGGGTCTTGAGCATTCCATAGATTTCATCAAGAGTTGTTTCATCAAGATTGTAGTTGTCTCTTATTGTTGTTGCCTTCAAATCCCAACATTCAGGAAGAGCTAACAGGAATTTGAGGTTTGTATCTTCAAGATCATACTCCTTATTTACTAATGACAAGTCATTCAAGAGTTTGACAAATCTATCATATACATCAGTCAATGACTCATTAGTCCTAGAGTCAAAGTGTTCATACTCTTGAGTGAGTATTGTCTTCCTGTTCTTCTTAACTGTTTCAGTTCCTTGACACCTTGTCTCCAGTGCATCCCATATCTCCTTAGCAGTCTTGCAGTTGATTACCCTGTTTGACATTACATTATCAATGGCACTATGCAATAAGTGACGTACCTTGGCATCCTTAGCAATAGATGCTATATCTTCAGCAGTGTAATCAGTCTTTTCCTTTGGTACGGTCATTGCTGCTTCACCTGCAACTACAACAGCGAGCTTGGTAGGTTTGTGAGGCCCTTCCCTGATTCTATCAAGGTATTCTGGATCTGTTGCTTCCAGAAACATGGTCATCCTTACCTTCCATATGGGATATTCAGATGGTCTCAATATGGGAACTCTGATAGTCTCATATCGACTCTGAGTTGATATCTTTGATGATTCCTCAGTTTTGGTAGGCTTAGTTGGAGTTTCTGTGTCAGACATGATTGTGTTTGGATCTTTAACTGTATGTGTGTTAACAGATAGCTCTGATACCACTTGTTAGGTCACACTTTCACTGTAGAGGGGGTGAATACAGTGTTTATTACAATCAAATCAAACTTCAAGAACTTATGTAACAGAAAACAAACTTTATTTAAACAATAAACTCTGTTACAATCTGGAACTGTTATCTCTCAGTAATGAACAAAATATCACGAGAGCTTCTAGAGTTATAATAAATAATATTCTCGATAATGATAACACCTCTAGTGTAAACTCTATTTCTGTGTTTATATACTACACAGTTACAAGATATTCGCTAATTGATATGGAATATAATTCTGCTTCCTAAAATATATCAATCAGATATCTTCTATTCCAAGTATTCCATTCTTCACGGAATTCCTTCTTCATGCATATCTCTTCTTATGTTTATCTTGATCTTCTTAACTTTAATCAGCTACTGTCCTTATCTGATCGTCCTTCAGCACTTAAGTTCTGATATCTATCTCCTGATAACATAAGTACTGATATCCCTTAAGTTCTGACTTCCAGTACCTTAAGTTCTGACTTCCAGTATAAGTACTGATCAGTTAAGTACTGATTTGTTCTGTTCAAATAAGATCTGAAATCTAAACATAAAACATATTAGCCATGACATTATCAAATATATCTAACAAGGTGTATGATCGAGAGGATTCAAACACCATGTTTTTGAGAGCTTTGAGTGAAGAATGGGAGACTCAAACTTCAATCATATGACATCAGTATGATCTGGACGTAATTACTCTGGATAAAGTCTATTGCATGCTGAGAACTCATGATTTGGAGGTTCAACAAAGGAGAGAGAGGAAAAGTAGCAAATGGAAATCTATTCCTTTGAAAGTTAATGATAAAGCTTCAAAAGAAAAGTCCGTTGGAGCTGTACGAAAGAAGGACAATTTTCCAGAATCAGATACTGATGAATCATCATCAAATCCTGATGATGATACTGATTCTGAAACTGATGAGAACATGACAGATTCTGATGTCATGCAAATGACCGCATTGCTGGTTAAGGGCTTTAGTAGAATGCAATTCAGGAAGTCTAGGAACAACAGAAGCTTCAGGAAGAAGTTCACTGGAGGTGAAAAGAAGTTAACTGGGAGAAAAGATGGAAAGGACTCTATAGCTGGGAAGCTAGACAGGACAAATATCAAGTGCTACAACTATGATGAACCAGGTCACTTTACCTCAGAGTGCAAGAAAACAAAGCATGATAAAGGGATGAGCAAAGCCCTGATCACTTTAAGCAAGAATTGGATGGACTCCTCAGACTCTGAAGATGAAAACACATGCTATGCACTAATGGCCAGTCTTGATGATCCTGCTGCTTCTGAGCCTAAGGTACAAACTTCTTTCTTCTCTTTTGATACAGAAAATATATCTGAATTGAAATCTATTCTTAAATCTTTGCATGGTAGTTTTAAGAATAAGACCTTAGAAAATATTAGACTTATAACTGAAATTAAGATCTTGAAATCTAGGAATGATCAGTTAGAGTATGACTTAATACATCAGATATATATGAAGAAAGAATGTGAAAGAACTAAACATACAGTTAAGATTCTTGAGGCTAGAATATAATATGTTAGAAGAGGAACTATATAATGAGAGAAAAACCCTTAAAGCATGGACTGATTCAGGAAAAAATGTTCATGATATGATCTCAAAGAAAAACTGGAAAGAATGCCTAGGCTATAAAGATGGAATTAAGGATGTTGACACTGAATTTTTTCCCTTAAAACTCCTGTTAAGTTTATTTCATCAGAAGCTGATGAACCCAAATCCACTTTTGAAAAGGGTTCAACATCAGTATCACAAGAAAAAATGGTAAGTGATAAAACTCAAGGAAAGAAAAACAAGGAAACCATTAAGTCTGTTAAGAAAGAAAAGAACATGGGACTTTTGACAGAAAGACAATTGAAAAAGAAAATATCTGAGGTTACTGACAAACTTCAAGTAAAGAGTCCTAAAAGAAATAGGAATGGTAAGCAAGGTATTTCTAAGAATTCAAATTACAAGGTTGTTCCTAATGCTCCTAGGAAAACTTGTTTTAACTGTGGAAATACTAATCATCTTGCTATTGATTGCAGGAGGAATAAGAAAAGGAAAACTGCTATTCCTGAGTCTGATGTTAGGGGTAGATCAGTATTTTATAAACCATAAAATCCTTGTTTTCATTATGGTAGTAGTTGGCATTCATTTTATACTTGTAGTTCTTATCACAAGTTGTATCACAATTACTATGAACCTTTGCCTAAGTTTAATAAAGTTGCTATTGTGATTAGTTCTGTTAATTTTACTAAACTTGCTTCTGACAAGACAAATCTTGACAAAGGAAAGACTGTCAAAAGTACTCTTGACACACAAAGGCTTAAGTTGTCCAAAAAGAGGACCCAACAAGTGTGGGTCCTTAAAAATCCTTCTAATTAATTATTCTTCTGATTGCAGGGTAACAAGAAAAATACACTTGTCTTTGAGTGAATTTTCAGGACACATGACTGGAAATAAATCCCTGCTTTCAGAATTTGAGAAGAAGGCTGGCCCAGATGTATCTTATGGTGATGGAAATGTAGGACATACTCTGGGATATGGCAACTTGATAATTAGAAAGGTAGCAATAGAGAATCTAGCTCTGGTGGAAGGACTGAAGCATAATCTTCTGAGCATCAGTCAAACCACTGATAGAGGTTATCATGTTGTATTCTATGACTCACACTGCGAAGTTGTTCATAACAAGTCAAAGAAAATTGTCTTGATAGGATACAGACATGGTAACATTTATGAAGCAAGGCTACATAAGAGTCTTGAAAAGGAAGCTACTTGCCTTATCTCTAAGGCATCAGTAGATGAGAGCTGGAACTGGCATAAGAAGATCTCACATCTCAATTTCAACTCAATCAATGAACTTGCCAAGAAGGAGCTTGTAAGAGGATTTCCAAACATGCTATACTCAAGTGATGGTCTTTGTGATGCTTGCCAAAAGTCTAAACAAAGAAGAGTATCTTTCAAAAGCAAAACAAAATTCTCTATCTCCGAGCCATATCACATGCTGCACCTGGACCTTTTTGGACCAGTGAACATAATGTCCATCAACAAGAAAAGGTACACACTTGTAATTGTTGCTGATTTCACTAGATATACATGGGTCTATTTTCTACACAGGAAAGATGAAGCTCCAGAAATTCTTCTGGACCACATAAGGCAAATTGAAAATGGATCTACCTACATAGTGAAAATCCTAAGAAGTGATAATGGCACTGAATTCAAGAATTCAAAGATGGAGGAATTCTGCAAGTACAAAAGCATAGAGCAACAATTCTCAGCTCCTGGTACACCTCAGCAAAATGGTGTTATTGAGAGGAAGAACATAACCTTAATTGAAGCTGGAAGAACTCTGCTAATAGAAGCAAAACTACCCACTTACTTCTGGGCTGAAGCAGTATACACAACATGTTATACTCAGAATGTCACTCTGATAAATAGACATGGTGTTACTCCTTATCAAATGCTAAAATAAAAGAAGCCCAGTCTCAAACATTTTCATGTATTTGGATGTAAGTGCTTTATTTTGAGAACTCATACTAATCAGCTTGGAAAGTTTGAATCAAAGGCTGATGAAGGAATCTTTGTTGGATATTCACCATCAAAAGCTTACAGAGTGTTCAATCTAAGAACACACATTGTAGTAGTCTCCATCAATGTATCTTTTGATGATAACAAGATTCCTGGTTTTGAAGAAGACACTCATGAAAGTTTAATCTTTGCAAATGAAAAAGCATTGTTGGAATCTGGATCAAACTCTAATGAACTGTCAAATCCTGATGATCCAAATCCTGACACTCCTTCAGATTCTGAAGATAATCATTGTGCTAATGAGCCTGCACAAGTTGAGGTGGAGCAACAACAAAGGTCAGCTGATGATACTAACACTGAAGAATCATCTCAAAGTTCTTCTCAATCCAATGCTGATTCAATATTAGAAGAACATGAGTCAAGTCCAAATAATTCTTCAGGAAATAACCCAACAGATCAGGGGGATCCTCAAATGGATTTGATGAGGCATACAATTCAGAGGGAACATCTAGTTCCAGAAGGATACTTCCCAGTGCCAGAAAATGGACTAAGGATCATACTCCTGATCTGATCAATGGAAATCCTGACGATGGTGTAATGACAAGATGTGGAACATAGAATGAATGTTTATATCATAATCTCCTTTCAAAAGAAGAGCCAAAGTAAGTAGAAGATTCACTCAAGGATGCAGATTGGGTCATGGCTATGCAAGAAGAATTAAATGAGTTCGAAAGAAATGAAGTGTGGAAGCTGGTGCCTAGACCTAAGAACAGGTCAATTGTGGGCACAAAGTGGGTCTTTAGAAATAAGACCGATTCTGATGGAACAATCATCAGAAACAAGGCAAGATTGGTGGCAAAAGGATATTCTCAACAGGAAGGTATTGACTATGATGAGACATTTGCTCATGTTGCTAGGTTGGAAGCAATCAGAAACTTCTTGGCATATGCTGCTCAGAAGAAGTTCAAAGTCTTCCAGATGGATGTCAAGAGTGCATTTCTCAATGGAGAACTTAAAGAAGAAGTCTATGTTGAACAACCACCAGGATTTGTGGATCCTAAACATCCTGATCATGTTTACATACTTGATAAAGCACTCTATGGACTGAAGTAAGCACCTAGAGCACTCTATGATCAGAAGAAGCTCATGATCTGGCTGTTTGGATGTCATCAACATCTGATATACCGTCAGGATTAGGTATGTCATCAGGATTTGCATGATATCAGTATTTGAAGACAGTCATCATTAGAGTATTTGTTCTGTTCCTTATAATGTGGAGCAGATATCTGTTACGTCTGAGAGATAGGACTTTATCTATTTAGTTTAAGAAATGTATCAGTTTCAGTTAGTTTTTGATAATGTATATCTTAAATTAATCTGTTATAGCTGTGTAGTATATAAACACAGTTTAGGTCATCACTTAGTGTACATCACTCGAGGATCATTCGACCTAGCAGCTCTCAAGAACATCAGTATTTCTTGAGAGGATTTTGTAATAGTTTTTATCAGATATATAAAAAGCTGTTATATTTTATTACTTGTTCGAAACATTTATACAATTGTATCCAACCCCCTTAAATAATTGTATCTTTACTGGGCAACAATATATACAAAGACCCTACTTACCATAACCATGGATCGCAACAGTTCAAAGTATGTCCACAAGCCATAACCTTATTTATTACAATGTACCAAATCCCAATTTATTTATCATACAACTGAAGTAAAACTTTATTACAAACTTTCAACACAAACTAAGCCACACATCTTCCGCTAGTTTATTTCATTTCAACCTGGAAACCTAGCTCGCGCACTCGACTGGGGATCCTCGCTACCACCAGTTTCCTTTTTAACTGGAAAATAACATAAGATTTGTAAGAGTGAGCTAACTAGCTCAGCAAGTCAAAACGACAGTCACTGAGATTCAATTGAAATAATATAAGGAATCAAGTTTCATGATAAATAATGATTAGAATTGGATATTCACTTTTATTTTTAAAAACTAAGGTTAGGCTGCTGATCAGTCATGCACTAACCCCGAGTAAGGCTCCCTGCTTTGCTATATATACTGGATCCAAGGCACACATTGGCCTATTATGACCACAAATCTGGTTCGACCACGAATCTGGTCCACATTTAAAAACAATCCAATTATAATAATAACATGATAAATAATGTAATTCAATAAACTGAACCATAAACAACATTTATCTTGAAGCATAGGGTGATTCACAATACCCTGAGGGTATAACAAGATAAACAGGAAGATTGACTTTCAATTCAGAGAAAGAATTAAAATGTAGAAGACCAAGGGTTCAATGGTTACAAGGATTGATCTTCTGTTATACAAGGCATAAATATTCGTATGTTAAGAAATGGTATATCAAGAATCAATATATGATAAATATGTATTTGTGGAGTAGTATCATATATGTGCGGTTCGTATAAGAGAATTCAATGATCAATGGTTTACAAGAAATCAGGCTTACGACTCAAGATCAATAAGAACCAGGGTTTAGGGTTAAGTACTTCAAAGTACTTACAATATATAACAAGAATTATTTGGAATACTTACAATTATACTACAAGGAAGAGCAGAAACACTTGCAATATAACAAAAAGGTTTGATAGTACTTGCAATTATACTACAAGAAAGTTCAAGGATACTTGCCTTATCAATTCGCTTTTACTTTACTAGCACTTGTCAATTGGTAACCACTCACTGACCACTTTCTTTCCCTTTCTACGTCTCGCTTCATCTGTAAGACATCACATGTACTTATCAATACTACTTCTCATCTCATTCTATTCGTTACAAACTTCTATCTACCCTTCGTTTCACCCAAATCCGACGTACGGATTGAAAGTTATGAATAAAACCGTCAAACAATGCACATACAGGCGTATTATACATCAATCAGATCACATATAACACATCGCACATAAAATATTCGATCAAAATAATTTTTCAAAGAAGATTCGGGGTTAAAATGATTTTCCAGGTATTTAATACGAATTTTTGAGCATTTTTCGGAGTTAAAACGAGTCTCCGAATCATTTTATAACTAAATAATAGGGTTCAAACACCCAAATCTGACTTTAAAATAATTTAATAATAATTATCGAGTTTTGAAAATAATTTAAAATAATATTTTAAAGCTCGAAATTATTTTTCGGATTTTTTAAATCTAATTAAATAATTAAATCTAATTATTAAATCAATTAAAATCAATTAATAATAATTAAATTAATTAATCAATTAATATTAAATTAATCGATTAATTAAAATAATTAAAAACTAATTAAAATTAATTAATAAAATAAATTAAATTTATTTTCAATTAAATAAATAATTAAAAACAGTTTTAAGAATTTAAAATAATTAAATAAATATTTTTCTAATTTTAAAATAACAAAATATCATTTTAAAAATATTTCTAAACAGAAGGGGTCGAAATGCAATTTATACGAAAGTTGGGTGATGAAACTTTAGTTTTACCACCACCTTCAACCTCCGCCACCGGCAGCCATGGCCGCTGCCATTGAGCTCGCCGGCGGCAACTCCAAACGGCCCAGAACGACGTATAAAACTGCAAAATTGTAGTCCTAGTTTCCAGGAACACGATCGTATAAACACAAATCACAACCATATCCTGAATAAGTCGGAAAAGTTAATCGAAAATTACGCCGCCGCCTGGGTTTGATTTTCCAGCGAACAGCTTCCGGGAATCCTTTGTTAATCTAGTATATACCATTCGATTCGTCTTTCGACGATCTACAATTTGGTACAATCAATTTCAAAGAATAACCCCAAACAAAGAAATACCCAAATTTCAATTAAGAACATTCAAGCACATAAACCCTAATTTTATATTCGAGAATCAAACCCCTTTTTTTACATGATATGGAACTCCAAATTCAAAGTATAATATACCAAAATGATCAGGAAGAAAAGATACAATATTCAAGCATCAAATCAGATCAACAACTTCTCGAATTTAAAACCCCTATTTAATCTTTAATAAATTTGAATTTAAAACAGAAAATAGAAATTCACCTGATAAATCTACAGTGTTATGGTTTGAAAAACTAGATTATAATCTTCGATAGCTTCGATTTGGTATATGGCACGCTCAATTCCAAGTTCGATAACGCCTTCAGATTTGAGTTTGTTTTCAAGAACGCGAATCAGGGTTTTTTCTATATTTTCTATGTTTTTACTGATCAATTATGATTATATGAATAAAATGAAATAAGAAATAGGCTATTTATATTTATGGAATATTAATACGCATTGGATCGTATTGGATTAAAAAATAAGTTACTTAGCCCCTAAGTAACTGCAAAAACGATATGTTTTGGATAATTATCAACCTATTTTGGATAATTATCAAAACTTTTGGATAATTATGAAAACCGGGCTTCTTATAAAATACTTTATACAAAAATAATATAATAATATCCCGTCTTTTGAGAATACGGGTTTTGTTGATCTATTGAAATGGTTATCGTATCAAAAATTTTGTGCCGGGACGCGTACGGGTCAAACCGTAATCCGGATTGAAAAATTCAAAACACGAAAAATGTCCGGAATAATCAGGTTAGGTTCGGAAGGAGTTTTCCGAAAAGTTTCAGGTTGTAAAAATAAAAAAACGTTTGAAGTTGGACGAAGATTCGCGGCTCTATAAAATAGTTTTGTAATTATTCAGAAAATAATTAATAAATTCATTAATCATTATAAAATCATATAACAGTCCAAAAATTACCTGAAAAATACCGTAATTATCTATATTTTATTCTGGACATAATAAAATTAACATGCCTATACTTTACCACATATAAACATCCACATATCAACACATATCATCAAATAATTCACCAAAATCACATAATAATTAATTATTGATAAAAATAATTACACATTATGTCCCAGATATTACATCTAACCACCGGAAAAAATGGTATCTCCGGTCAGCACCAGTAAGAAATCGTCGACCGGCGTTTGTGTTTGTCCATGCTGCTTGAATTACGACCTTACATGCTTGAATGTTGTCAGCACAAGTAAAAAATAGTGAGGGAGGGGGGGGTGTATTTGAGGCTGCTGTGGGTACAAAAAAGAAGAAGAGGTTATATAGACAATATAATTGTTACAAATATTATTCCCAGTATTCCCCTGCAGAATTTAACGTTAACCACCGAATTTGGCTGAAAGGGTGCACACTGAAATAATGGGTTGAAGTTGGGGGTGCAACCTGGATAAAGCAAAGTCTTGATACATATTTGTTTTTGCAATAAAATAAGAGGGTACAAAGTGAAATTAACCCTAATGTATACCAAAAAATACCCTGCCACTACACTAAATATATCAAAAGATGTAATGCACTAGCCTAGTCAAAATGACTATAAAAATATATCAGTCCTACCACATGACTTCAAATGTTAAACATCACAATCACAACCTTCATGGAGGCCTTATACCTAATACTACGTTCCTTGCATTAGCCTCTGCCTCTATTTGCTGTAAGGTTGTGACATTATCCCCTAAACATAGCTCTTTGTGATTGTATACCTAAAATTATATTGTCCATCCTAGTAGGCTGAGTATAGATGTGAGAACACCTCCTTAATTAAACCATTGGATATGTTGAGGAGTGATATCAATTGGATTAGGTGCTAATGGTGCAGGAGGAGTAGGAGTTTTTATTGTACCAGGATTAACACTTAAACTAACATTATCTTTTTTAACTATTTTTGACCCCTCGGATGCAGCTACTTTCTTTTTTCTAGGCTTAGGTGCATTACTGCCTTGATCAATTTTCTGTAAAATATACAAAATAAATAATGTGACACAAGTTATGCACTAGTCCTAACATTATGAATTAACACGAAAATTTACCTTAGATGTAATAGGTTTCGAGGTACAAAACACAACAGAAACTGTAATTAAAAACGTGAAAAACCAGAATTTTCAAACCTAACGCAGGATCCATGCGAAATATATATATTTAATTTTTAGATCAGATTGTTTACCTTAAAAAGTTTTACAAATTGGTTGACTAATGGAGATCCAAAGCTTATTCAATCACCATGTATCCCGTTCTCGTGATCTACGCTCTATCGGTATCCACACGAATGCTTGAACTCAAGAATTGGATGTGTACTAGCACAAAGTTGTCTCTTCTTACTCTCTCTCCATCTTCTCTCTTGGTGTCTAGGATTTTAGTAAAAGTCTTTTCTTAAAAATCAGCCACAAGAGATATTATATAGAGAGTAAAAAATGAATTAAAACTTTGAAATAATTAGGAGTTATTATTAATTTGAAATTCCTATTAGTATAATAATTAAGTCACACTATATTATTTAACAACTAAATTCATAATTAATATTAGTAAATTCGAATATCATTATTTATCTAATTAATTAATCAAACTTAATTAATATTATACATAATTCGAATTACTTTAATTTAATGTAAATCCAATTTAAATTAAATAATCATTCAAGCATTCTTTGTGTGTGACCCTGTAGGTTATTATTACGTTAGCAACAAATTTTAAATCTAATTTAAAATCGTAAATAATGAGCAACATCTAATAATATATATTACTACCCAAGTAATATTAATTAAATCGATGATCGATTAAACCTTTCGTGAATAATGTACAATGTAATATGATCACTTTAACCACATATTATAGATTAAACTAGATGCATATAATGTGTCATCCTCGTCATAGTTTAATCCAAGTTTTATTGATCAATGAGTAGGGTATCACATCAAATCAACATTTGAGCGCGACCACGCATTTTATAGTCTAGCTCACACAATATTTATCACACGATTCATAATATACCAAAAAATACACTTTTATCATTATCCGGTCAAAGATAACATTAAATGTAATCAAAGTACATTAGTTCTCGTATAAAAATATAATAATTTCAAATCCAAGGACCATTACAACATTATCGCAGTTAGAATTACTTATGACACAATAGACATGTAGAATCTCATATTGGGTCTGTCCAGCACTAATGTTCATTTACATCTGCCTGTGTTTTTGACTTTAGTATCACTATATCTATAATCAATGAGATGTGATCATCAGTCAACAAACACACCAGTCTTATTGCATTATTATTTTCCCTTAATAATAATACTCGACTAGGTACCTTTAGAAATATTGATACTATTCTCATAATCTCATTTTTAAGTCACGTACTTAGAGATATAAAATTCATATCATATTCCAAGGATATTTATTAATCTAACATTTATATCGCAGTAAATTAAGACATAATAAATTATAAAGGGAATAATCGATAGAACATAAAAAATAATAATCCAAATATCTTAAACTAAAACATTATAGTGTTGTCTTTAAGGCACAAACACTAACAAGATGCACATGTCCTAGCATTGTAACCTCCTTTCTTGTAATAACTACAATACATCTTGATATTGTGACTTGTTGGTTTAGTTGGATCAAGGAAAAAATTATTCTTTTTACTTCTTCATTTCATTGGCCTCCCAGGATGTACCTTGAGCACAGGTGACAGTGGAGGAGGAAGGCATGTTTTGTCCTAATATTGGTCATTTAGAAGTTGGCCATCAAAATGACCTTTCAAGTGGCAACCATTTAACCCTATAAGAGGTCAACATCCAACTGTAAAACCTTTCTTCAAGGGACCCAAACACACATATATCCTTTTGAATCTCATGCCTTGTAGTCCAGCTTCTTCAGAATCTAGCATAAGTTCAACTGTGCTATATGGCATTGCCTTTTTAATTGCACCCATATAATCCCATAATTGGCCATATTGTGCTTCATGATTTCCCCTTATCACCTTTAAAGCCTTATTTTTTTGCCCTGCCAATAGCATAAGTGCTAACCTCACATCCCCAATAATTTACAACCTTCTTTCTAAATACACCACGTGGTCAGGTGAGGTTCATTCGAATGTCATTTTCATAGTACTCTGTAATTTATTTAGAAGTCATAAATTTTTGTTTAAATATTGGTGGACATGTGTGAGTGCCTAAAAAGGTCTTTAACTTGAAAGGTCTTTGTGTCTTTTAATGGAGTTGCATAGATTTTCAATTAGCATCTCTCTCCCTTACAAACAAACCTAAACCTCTTGCCAAAATTTCTACATTCAGCAACTGGTTTAATATGCATTATGACATGTTTCTTTACAACTACTCTAAGAGTATTGCCGCTGCAAAACAACATGCCAGTGCATAATTTTGGATCCTTCATATCTATTTTCTTGAGAGAATTGCATTTTACATCCCTCAACTTTGGCCCAAATTCAATATTATATACCTACTTTCATAAATTACAGTTTGCTACCCCTAACTTTCAATTCGTATGCAACATGCACCCCCTAGATAGTTACAACTAAAATAATGAGGGATAAAATAGGATTTTTAATATGAAATGTAATTAAATTTTAGTTATAATTCGAAAAAACTTATATTATCTATTTTAATGAGTTCTCCGCATTAAATACACTCTAAAATAATAATAACGTCAAATAATTAAAAAAGGTGATACAACAAATTTATTACTAAAATTTATTATATTATTAAAATTAATGTTTAAATATATATATTAAAAAATTAATTTTTGTGGAATATTAAACTTTTGGAATTAACACTATAAAATAAAAATAAAATTCAAATTAGTAGTATGAGTCGAAAATTAAAAAATATGAAATATATATATAATTCAATTTTTACTATTTTTTGAATTATGTAAAATATGTTAATTAATTTTTGTAAGATAAAATTCCTAGTTTGCCCCTGTCTTATAAACGAAATTAGGCAAAAAGGTGTTTTTTGTATCGGATTTCAAAGAAAATGGATGCAAATTATAATTTCTAAAAATAGGTATGCAATATTGAATTTGGGGTAAAGTTGAGGGATGTAAAATACAATTCTCTCATATTTTATCATCAAGCACAGTAAAAGAAATGATCTCCTCATCATGACTATTGGCAACCATCCTCTCCTCCTCACTATTGTAATCATTATCACTAATTTATGAAAGACATCCCTCAATGATATCATGTCCTATGTCACAACCTCCTTCTATTCTTTAACTTGCTTCCTCTTTTCTTTGGCATCACACACCTCATCATCAATACTATCTATATTAGAATAATCATCATGAAAACTTTGCCCATCAACATCACTAACCACCTCTACAATCTCATCATTTGAAACAGACACATTGCCCACTACAATATTTTCATTTTGTGAATTGTTATCATATTTCTGTGCTAGGTTCTCTAAGTAAAATATTTTCTATCTCCTCATCATCATATCCATCAAGATTAGGAAGATTTTAAATTTCTAAATTTACTTGTTGAGAGGGACAATAGTCTTGTATTTGTTCTACATCGACTGCTACATCATACACATATACCAATCGAGATTCATCAAGTTTACCATACATTGTAAGTACATCATCATCCCTATTTGCTGAGTTTAAACCACTAACATTTGGTAATTTATACGAGACTTCTTAACATCCAAGATGGCCAAAAGCCTCTTCTAACATAGTACCAAGTTCTAACACTGAAATCTCGCCAACATCGCAATTATCGCCAAAAGCCTAATTAATGAAAATCAAATAGGGTAGAGTTATTGTGTCTATTTGCCGCCATACACACACACACGACACGAGTACACTGAATGAAATGAACATTATGCCCTCCCTTCTTAACCCTTGCACACAATAGACTAACAGTGTTAACTATAAACTGAGAGTAACATGCATTTTTCTACAAAATGGATACTATATCATTCATTTTGTTAAATATGATAGTCCAAGTATACAAAGTGTAGATTTCCCATAATTCAGGTACACAATATACTTTTTAACTCATATTTTTTATAGTGAACAAACATTTTAAATTAGAATTTGTATCAATTAGTTGAGGAAGGGCTTTAGCGGATCACACCATTCCACACATTTAGCGAAGCTGTCGGGTCCACCAAAATAGGGTGATTGACTTAATTTTAGACAACAATAACACTTAAAAATCATTTTGGTTGCCGCACCCAAATGACTGAAAATCTTCTAGCTTCAGCAGTTCAACAATGTACATTTATTTATGCACACTATACACACACCTTAAACTAACAGTTAACATCACACACATGATATAATATATATGCACGTGTTCAGGGCGAATTTAAAAATTTTCCTTTAGGAGGACACCCAACCAAATTTGAAATAACACATTATATTTTTGAATTATAAGAGAGTACTTTCATTTATTTTTCAAATTTTAACAATAAAAAAATATAAAATTTAATTTTATGGAGATAATCCTTACTAAATCTTCCCTTGCATATGATGCAATACATGCATGAAAATGACATATGTATATTAAGCTAAAAGCACACGTACGATGTAAAATGACGAAAATGATTAAAATCAAAATAATATACTACATTCTTCTTGTTAAATTCCCTGTGTGAGTATAAATCTGTGTGTAGGTAGTGAGAAGTTATGTAAATTATACCACAAAGTGTATCGCTTTTATACACAAATGTTTGAATCTTGTTTAAATCCAAGGCAAACATGTTATTCAAATATCCATGATAATAATAAGTGATATTCATATATCCTATTGATTTACAATAACACACACGTTAAAGAAATTGGCCTTCCAAAATCAATGCAATACACAATACTATTACTACTTACGAAACTAATAAAATCTTTAATATATTAATTAATTATATTGTATGTTACTACAATTAAACTTATTAGCTTAAATATCGTGCGATGCACGAATTTTGTTAATATTTAAATATTTTTAAAATTTTATTTATTTAGTTATATAATAATTTTAATATATTTATATAAATATATAATAATTATAGATTTATATTATACAATAATAAAAGAGTTAGAGGAAACCGTGGTCGTAGTTTAGTATGATAACTTTTGGTTGTAGTTTAGTTGGATAAGGAGACTAATTCCAGTAATTTAATAATTTAGTAGTTTAGTAAGTGTCTAACACAATTTGTTTTTATTTTTAATAACCAAACTAGGGGATAATACAATAATAAAAGAATTAGAAGAAACCGTGGTCGTAGTTTAGTAGGATAAGTTTTGGTTGTACTTTAGTAGGATAAGAAGACTAATTTTAGTAATTTAGAAATTTAGTAGTTTGGTAAGTGTCTAACACTATTTATTTTTATTTTTAATAATCAAACTAGGGGGATAACCGTTAAACCAAAATATGTCCCATTCCAGTTAGTATAGTATAGTATAAATTTAAGCATGATATTATAATGCGTCTGAAAATTTAAAATGTTATATTATACACTTATATCATATTAGATTCAATCCACAATTATTAATATTTTAATAATAAATGATATATAATATATCAAAGATAAATGTTATGGAGCCCAATTTTTTTCCCAAACTTTTCCCCAAATAATGACGTGTCATGTATAAATAGTAACTTTCTTTAATAATAATATGGGATCAAGTGTGTAAATATAAGCCCCAAATCAAAATTTGACATGTGTCATGCCATGTTATTTGGGGAAAATTTGAGAAAAATATTTGGGTAATCTGGCATTACTCTATGTCAAATTTCAAGATGCTAAGTAACTTTCTTAGCAAAACTTTTAAGGTGTTCGAATAAGTTTTGACCAACTAGATTTTTTATTATATTTTATTGAGCAATGCAACGTACCTAAATTTTTTTTCAAAAACCAAAATGACATGTGTTATATTTGGGATTCATATTAAGAGCATCTTCAATGGTGTTAGCTATAATTGGTTGGCTAAATTGGACATGTAGGACAATATATAAAATTTGTTGAACCTGCAAGATATTGTACTTCGATGGTATTGGCTATATAATATATTACTTCAATATGATAATAAAAGATTATAATATTTTTTACAGATTTCTTACAGGTCTGTAGTGGTTCAACAAATATAGCAAACATCAAGAGGTTGACTATATTTATAAATAAGGGGAATGTATCATTGGAGATGGATTTGTTTTACATTATCACTATATTTTTTTTTTATAGTTTGTATTACTGATTATTAGCTAATGATTCTATATGATTGGAGATGCTCTAATACACGAGAAACCCATTTCATTTATGAGTGAATATCCAATAACATATTAATAACTCGTCATTTTGGAACAATTTTGAGAATCGTTTGGGGATTATATCAATTCTCTATTATACTATTCTTCCTCGTAGTTTGAAGAATTGATCATTATATATGGTTCATCTGTATATATTGTTAGGAACATGTTGTAGGCTTGATGATATTTTACCAAAACACCTTAGTAGATTTAATTTAATGTAATTGTAGATTTCAACGGATAATCTTACTCTTTCATCTGTTGAAAGAGTAGCTTATGTTTAAATTAGTTTTTACAGCACATTCCTGTATACTGTAATGACTTAGAGAATTAGAAGTTGTAGGATACTCTAAGTCATGTTGGCTACCAGAATGATATGGAAAATATGTCGGCTAATTGTAAATATTAGATGCCTTATAATTTTGCATAAATGAAATTGAGTTAACTGCTATGGAAATACTTTCTACGGATGATTATACAAGGCTTCGACGGATGACCCAAGTTCCAATCAACAGATGATACAAAAGAGTCTCGACGGATAATCAACAGAGTCTCGACAGATAACTAATTCAAATAGGAGTTGATAGTAACTTGACAACCACATGGGTTGATTGTATATAAAAGGAATGTGGCAGCCTACAATCAGGATTATGAAGATCAAGAAGCATTTCCATTTTCATGAAAAACAAGGACGTTCAAAGATGCCATATCTATCTGGATTGCATTGGACAATGTTAGGAATATGTGTATTAGTTTGATGATAAGTTAAACAAAACACTTAAGTAGAAATCTAGTGTTTATAGCCTCAACGGATAAGACCATCTTGGCTATCCGTTGAAGGAGTAGCTTTACTTAGCAATAAGTTTAGTATTGTAGCACATTTCATTCTCTGGATTCAAGTTGTAATTCTTAGATGTTATAGGAAATTATCAGTCATTTTGACTACTAGTGAATATGCAAATAGGAGGGCTAATTGTAAATATTTCATGCCTTGTAATTTTGTATAAGTGAAGAAGTATCAACTGATATTGAAGACCTTCAACGGATAAGAAACAAAGCTTCAACGGATGTCTCTAAAGCTTCAACGGACAATATCCATCAACGGATAAGTGCTTCAACGGATAAAGACTTCAACTGCTAATGCATCAACGGATAAAGCTTCAACCGATAAAGCCTCAACGGATAAGGCATCAACGGATGAAAGCTTCAACGGATGCTTAGTTCATTAGCAGTTGATAGTGACAATTCATAAGCTGACAGAGGCACATGGGTTGACAGAGACAGACTGGAATGTGGAAGCCTCTAGGAGGAATCAAGAAAATGCAGCATTTCCATTCTGGTGGAAACAAGAAAGTATTCAAAGATTAATAGCTAAGCCTAAATTGCATTGGATAGAGAAATGAAGAAGAAACATGTGAAGAGCCTTTTTAATTGTATTTTACAGTTTTGTCTTCACTTGTAAACTTGGTGATATATAAACCAAGTAGCAGCTAGTAATTAGATGTGAATTTTTTTAGAGCTGTTTAGAAAAATCCAGAGAGAAAATCATCTAGTTTGTACTAGGAAGCAGTTGTGATTTAATTCCTTGAATCACATATTTTCTGAAATAACACATCTCTGGTGGAACAACAAATCCACCAGAAAAGTTTTTAAGTTCTTTGTGTTCTTTACATTTGTGTTTGAATATATATCTGTCTGTATTAGCTTCAAGCCATTCACACATATTTGCTCAGTAAAACACTTAGCCTTAGAAACTACTCAAAACTTGAAAAAGTTTTGAGATTTACATTCAACCCCCCTTCTGTAAATCTCATTGTTAGTCCACTGGAAATAACAAACAAAAAAAATGAAGAAACATGTGATTAGACCTAGAGAATAGACTTATGTTTTATCTTACTACACATGTAACGTGGTGATATATAAACCAATCATATCAAAGAATTATTTTATCAATTGACACGGTAAAAAAAAACAATCAAGAACTAGAGAGCAATTGTTAGCTGTATCCTTTAGAACTCTTAAGTTTAAGTTTGTAAAAACTCTTGTAAGCAGCTGTGTGCTTTTGCATCATAGAGATCTTCCATATTTATATATATCTCAACAATCCACCAGAATGTTTTAAACATCCTTGTTTATTTCTTTGTGTTTGAATACTTGAATATTTCTTATCCGCAATTAGCTAATTCAAACATTGTTATATTTATATTTGTGAGAAGATTTAAAATCGAAAAGAAATCAGAATTCCATTCAACCCCCCTTATATAATTTTGTAGTTAGATTGTTTGGGAATAACATATATAATTCATTAATTTATGGAAATCTCATCACATTTATTAAGTCCACTGAAGTATAAATTTTTAATTACTTTATGGAGATCTCGTTACTGTGGACTACCTAAGTTAGTTGTACTTGTTAAAAGACTTTAACTTATTTTAGATTCAGAATTATGATTTACCAGATTTTTGATAAAACATTCGCGATTTAATCTGGATGATCATATTAAACATATTGATATTAGAAATTAATGGATGCCTCGTTTATTAGGTTTGTTATCCAATGGATAAATTTTTTAATTCTAATTTAACCCAATGTATAATCTATTTTCAGATTTTGTATCATATTTAAATTTGTAAAAGACGTGTGTACTTATAGTTTATATTATAAAATTTGTACATTACACTTTTAAATTATCAATATATTTTATATTTTTACAATAATCTCTTCAATCCAAATTTGAAATAGTTGTTGAGTTTTGCTATGCTCAGTAATGCAAATTTTCCCACAACATGTATTATAAATATAATAAAATATCTAACTAATCTAATTTTTTTATAAATCTAATATATAATGCAATACACTTATTATATTCATATTAAATTTTAACAATCATATTATTAAAATTAAAAAATATTTTATTAATTATTGTTAAATATTTTTAAATTTACCCGTGTTCGTATCACATGTTATAATCTGGCAAAGTAAAAAAAATTAAATTATAATTTTCTTTTTGTTTATTAACATTTCGAGTTAAATGAATATGTTTATCTTTCTCTAACGGTGATGTATTCAAATCAAATTTTGAAATTTTTTAACGAGCTGATAATAAATGATGGATTTGTAAAAATTATTCTGAATTTTAATTCTACACAGAGTTTGGCATAATTGATATGAAATCCAGCAGAATATGTGTAGAGTTTTGCTAATTTTAGTACATTCCTACAAAATCTAGTAAAATTTGGTTGAATTTTAACATATAAAAAAACTAGTAAAATCGTTCAAAATTCGTCATTATATATATATATTAGGGTTGCACTCAAGTGAGAACCCTATTATTATGAGATATGAGATCCAATTCTAACCACTCATTTTTATACCTTATATCAATCTCTCACCACATATTAATTTTAATATTTTATATTTAAATATCATCCTCTTTCTAATTTCACCACCCGCCACCACTAACCACCGTCATCCGCCGACCACCATTTCCGACCACCACCATCTCCGACGACTGTAAGAAAATCACCGCCGTAAAATATAAAATCACCACCGTCAAATCAAAAATCACCACCAAAAAATCAAAAATCACCATTAGAAAATGACAAATCACAGCAACCGACAACTGATAAACAAAAAATCACCTCCCGAATAAAAAATCACCCCAATCGGCCACTGCCTATGCCTATACCCACCAGATCCTACCACCAGCTCAATTCATCAACTCCGATCACCATTATTATAACAAAAACCACCGTATTTAACTATAAAAACACAATCAAATCCACCATATCATCATCACCACCACAACAACCATCACCATCCACTGACCCCCCCATATCGGAAGAATCACCAAAATTTATGAAAATTACCCATGATATTGATCAACAGATTTTAAAATATACATATCAGAGCAATTATAGAGCCAATATTCAAATCGAATCTCCGATCGATGAAATTAACAGTGGACGAATCAATAAAAGTGGATCTAATTGAAAACGAATTGAGCTCGAACGGAAAGTGCGGTGGTGTATGTATAATTTTGTGTGTATGTAATCCATTGTGGAGAGAGAGATAGATAGATAGAGAGAGAGAGAGAGTAGGGGGAGTGAACAGTTCGGCGAGTAGTAGTGGAGTGGCGGTGGCTGTGATGGCCTCAACCCCGGGGTCAGGAGTTGACGTCACCAACAACAACAATAACAACATAATATAATCCAAATCATTAATAATACATAACCACGACCCCTTTACTAAGACCTTTTCCATGTTTAAGTATGATTTATGTTACAACTATTACAAAACCGACTTACGACAAACCATCCTGACGCAGGTAACCTAATACAGCAACAAATCAGACCATCCTTGGTCCAACACAACTACCTCAGAGGAGCCCGACACAGAAGGAACTGGAGCTCTGCCCTGACTACCACAGAAGAGTCTCCTAGGCATCTGCAATACATATATAAAACATTCTACAAGGTTGAGCAATCAATTGCTCAGCAGTACCACTATATGAATAACAAGTAAAACAATTTTCAATAAAAAAGTTATAGAAACATAATTCATAGTTCGTTAGAAAATGAGTACAACCTGTATAAACTGGATATCAAAACTAGCATGCTCTGAAAAATAATATCCTCAGTCGTGTGCTGTGCACAAATACCAGAGTCCAATTTTAGCATGCTATTTCTATTTCCAAAACCACTGTTCCATTACAGGAACCATAAATTATCTGTCCCATTACGGGGACCACAAAACCACTTGTTCCGTTACGGGAACTACTAAACCAAAATCAGATATATAATTTGACGAATCCTAGGGACAGCTGATCAGTCTATCCCACCATAATTTTTTCCAGAACTCAGAGACTAGCTAGGTCTCTGTCACGCTGGACCAAACGGTTTAAATGGGGCGCGCAACCGACTTAGCCTCTTACGCAAACCCGCTTGGCCGTTACGGGCCTCTTACACAACTATCCAATATCTGATCCATTTTTATCTAGTTTTCCAAAATCAATTATACCTATCTCTTTTAAACAATTATATCACATCACACATTCCCAAAACCTTTCCAATTTTATTCATAATCTAGAGATAGGCATTTTCAGAAGTCAGTTTTTCCCCAAAACTTCAGTTAATAAAACATATTTAAATACGGGGAATACGTAACTTAAAACATTCTGTTCCAGTACGTAAATTAAATCAACAATTATTCATATATACTGAACTGTAAAATATTTGTTCAGGGGTACTTGCCTTGCAGAGATTTACAACTATATCTGTTTGACCTTGAACCAATTTGGACACTCAGCTGTATTGCCTTACTATTCAACTATCCTGGATACGACCTCGACACTCAGATACTTCACTTGGAACCTTACTGAGCTTATCGACTGATCACTAGGTTAGCTTTAGTTCGATATCAATTCTTGAGTCCTTCGACTAGAACCTACATAGTCGAAATACCCTATGTTAAATGTCTAGGTATGCTTAACATATCCTCAATAACAAACCTACCCATTTGATATCAAATCCCAACTCGTAATTATACATATTATAATAACACACACAACAATTAGGGTTCACGCATTCAAGATTCAGTTTGGTATTCATTTTCAGAAAATACGTATACTCGTCATTTTTCGAAATTAGGGTTATTGATTTTGGCAAAATATTTCATCACAACGTACAGTCAAGTTTCGTAATATATATATATATATATATATTTATATATTCGCTCGACGTCCCGATAATCACCGGATACGCTTCCGTATTTTTGTAGTGCGATTTTACGGAAATCGGGCAACGTCTCCTTTGTTTATTGGACTACCCGTCAAAAATAAATCGACGTCACAACCATAAATTTTACAACAACAACAACTACCATAAATCACCATTCCAAAATTCCCAGTCACCGATACAATTCAATAATCACAACCAATTCAATCACCCCGATACAATATTTACTAATTAACTAATTCGATCCAGAATAAAAATATAAAACTAGTTTAATTTATTTAAAAATATTAGGACTCAGAAATAATCATCACGGCCCACCGTCCGCTTGTAAAAATTCATCGAGGCCCGCGGCAAAATTTATTGGTGCCCGATTAATTCAGGTGTCTAAATGTACCGATAAATTAAAATGAATTTCCTCATGCAATAAATTTATTTCACGAATTATTACTCAAATTTTTCTTTCTGCATGAACAATTAAAACTAAATTAAGCTAACAGAAATCACACACATACGCGCATGTGGGCTACCTCGCCGGAAAGAAATCCGGCGGCGGCCGAAGAACAAAGTTCAGGCAACATAACAAAGATAAAGCAGCAACAGAGGGATTACATGAACATATACATACACCACATATTTATATATCTGCACCAACAACAGAACGATATCAAGACAAACAGTCGGGGATTCAAGGAAACTGAAACCAAAAACACTACGGCGGCAAAATAGAGACAAGAATGGCCGGAAATTACCGAGATAGGCGCCATACGCGGGGAAACAAGGAAACAACAGGAAAGGGGAGTGGAGAGATTAAGAACAGGGAGGAGACACACAAAGCGAAGAAGAAAAAGAAAAGAAGAAGAAGAGATCGAGAGGGAGAGGTGGAGAGATATGAACTAATATATGTATATATATGTATAAGAGAGGGACGAGAGCTTGAGAGGTCGAGAGAGATTTCCATAGAATTGCAACCGGAAAGAATGGGTAACAGGGGAAGATAATGAATTCGGCTGCTCCTGTTTCTGTTTTCTTCGATTTTCAATTTGTTTTTTTATAAACAATCACAGCATGACACATATAAGAATGAGGCCTGAGAATTGAACACGTAGCCAAAAAGGATATATATAACCTTCTGGCAGCCCGGTTTAACACGAAACTCACAATTAACGAATCAAGTCGCGCCTAAAATAATTTCATAAAATTACCAAATTAGTTTTAAAATATTATAAATATCCTGAAATTAATAAAATCATAAATTTCAAAATTTTAAAATAATTTCTAAAACGTAATTTATACCCGCTTTTATCAATTTAAAAGAATTGGCGCGTGGGTGAAATTAATCCAAAAAATTTCCAAAATAATTTTAAAATTCTCGGAATATTCCAAACTTAAATAAATATGAGTTTCATAATTTTTAAAGAATTCTGGAATTAAACACGGATTTTACCAATAAATGAAATCAGAAAATCATACAAGGTTAAATAATTGATGAAATATTGGTTTCTAAATTTTATAAAATCACAAAAGTTATTCTTATAATTATAAAACCATAAAAACAATTTTAGAAACAATCCAAGTATTTATGAAAATGAATCTTCCCTAAAACCACTTTTACAAGTAACAACGAGGCAATACAGCTCAACAAACAATTATACAAATAATCCTTGAACACCAATGATCTCACATAATTAATAACAAGTTAATATCCAACTTACAGAACCCATACACATATTTTATTTATTTAATTATTCAATAATTACACATTTAAATAATACTAAAAATATACGAGTCGTTACATCTCCCCCCTTAAAAAGATTATGTCCTCAGAATCTTATCTAACTAAACAAGTGAGAATACTTGTCAAGCATATCTGACCCTAACTCCCAAGTAGACTCTTCTACTCGAGGATTTCTCCAAATACTTTATTTATATGAATAACTCATTTCTAAAGACTTGCTATTAACGATCTAGGATTTGGATCGATCAATCTACGTAGAACAAATTCGAATGAGAGCCCATTGGCTCCTAATCAACGACTTGGTTCGAATTAGATACATATCGCCTTAACATTGACACGTGGAACACATTATATATATATATATATATATATATGCTGCAACTACGGCGGCAACATCAACTCATGGGCAACTTTACCTATATTTATCAATACCTCGAACGGTTCACTATATTTAGGACTCAACTTGTCCCCTTGATTCAAACCTAACCAATCTCTACTCCCACTTTCTCTTACTAGTGTGGGGACCCACACTTATGTCCATACAAGGCTTCCTAAAGTAGCATTCCCCCACTAGCATGATAACTATTAGCATAGGAAAACTTTCTCGATGGTAGATGATTACCTCAGTTTCCTTTTAAATCCAAAATATACTCTTAATATATCCTATATTGTCTGAATCGTCTTTTCACTTTGACCCTTTGTCTAAAGATGATAGATGGTACTCAATCTCAACTTACTTTCCAAGCATCCGAGCACTTCTTACTCATTTCCATCAATTAAGGCTTGAAAGTAATCTCATATCTTCACTTCTTCTCACCTTCAGGTATTTTAACTTCACATTCCACTCTTTCCAATTCTTTTATTAACTCCTCTGCAATTTTAACAAAATTCAATCCGTTTCTTCTGCACAGGGCATCTGTTACTATATCGGCTTTGCTTAGGTGATTTTTAATGGAAGATCAGAATCCTTTGTTTATCTCAGCTAAAATTTATACCGGAAAACTTAGTGTATAGTTTCTTCCCTTCTAATTTTCGTAGGGAAATCCTTGAGCGTTCTACACAGACTTTCTTAATCTTTGAATAGATGAGGATGTTATCAATAAATACAATTTGCTTATCCAAGTACTCCTTATACACCATGTTCCTTAATTCCTTATAGACAACTGATACACTTGTTACTCCACATAATACCAACAGAACTTGCAATGCTCATAACTTATTCTAATCGCAATCTTTGATATGTCCTCAGGCTGGATCTTAAGTCAATTCCCGAGAATTAACACACTCCTTGAATTAGGTCACATAAGTAATCAATTCTTAATAGGGGTTACTTATTCTTATTCGTCATTTTGTTAAACTCCCAATAATCAGTACACAATCTCATAATTCCATCCCTCTTCTCCAATAACATCACTGGTGCACCCCAAGGGACTATATCTGGTATGCTCACTTCCATTTCCAATAACTTTTACAATTATCGAACTAATTATTTCGTTCCACTAGCCTCCATAGAGACTCCGGGGCATTTATTTATTACTCAAACTTCCTCCAGATTAAGTATGTTCTTCTTCGTATCTTTACACATAGTGGATCTACCTTATATCCTTAGCTTATTACCCCTTTTCTCGCATGATTGGAAGATTTTCTTAAATTGCTTCTATACACTTTACAATTTGCTTCTTCTAAAAACCACTCATTGCCTTACTACAGGACAACCAACCTGATCCTAAAATCACATCGAACTCTTCTAGCTCGAAGGGTGTTAGATCAGCTGCAACTACGTCCAAATTCTAAATGCTCAATCTCTTGGTCTTTTTGAAAGTTCTGCCTCTAGCTGTGCTGGATGTTGTCCTTTGGGATGTAGTGTCTTGAGTAACCGTTCTACAACTCCTTGCAATATGCCCAACTTTTCCACCATTGTAACATGTAACTCCTGGATTTTCTGGATTGCATTCCAATGAATAATGACCCTTATGATCACACTTGAAATATTGCACATTCTTTTTGCACGAACCACTGTGTCTCCCGTCACAGGACTTGCAATCCATTGCTGACTTGACTGACTGAGAGGAGTAGAAGCAACTGAGATAGTAGCAGACCTAGTCTGGGAGAAACTCTGTCTCCTGAATCTTTTACTCCTGTTTCGGCCAAACCAATTCTGAAATTCTTGACTGGATTCTCCTTGATATGCCTTGTTGTTAGGTCACACACACTGTAGAAGGGGGTTGAATACAGTGTTTACTACAATCAAATCGAATTAAGAACACAAGTAACTGAACACAAATTTTATTCAACACAATAAACTCTGTTACAATATGGAACTGTCCTCTCTCAGTGATGAACAAATTATCACGAGAGCTTCTAGGGTTACAATGAATAATAATTTCGATTATGATAACACATATAGTGTAAACCCTATGCCTGTGTTTATATACTACACAGTTACAAGATAATCTTCTAATTGATATTGAATACAATTCTGCTTCCTAATATATATCAATCAGTTATCTTTTCTTCCAAGTATTCTATTCCTTATAGAATTCTTTCTTCATGCATATTTCTTCTTATATTTGTCTTGATCTTCTTTCCTTTCAATCAATCGCCTTCCTTATTTGAACGTCTACTTAAGTCCTGATATTATCTCCTGATAAATATCTCCTGATAACTTAAGTTCTGACAACTTAAGTTCTGATATCTTAAGTCCTGACTTCAGTATAAGTACTGATTTTCAGTTAAGTAGTGATTTGTCCTGTTAAGTAAGATCTGAAAACTAAACACAAATCATATTAGACATGACATCACAAATATATCTAATAATCTCCCCCAACTTGTAAATTAGCATAATATACAAGTTTAACAGATATTTGATGATGTCAAAAATATTAAGTACAAATGCATGAGAATTTGACTAGATACCTACAACTTATAGTCGTTATAGCTTTACCATCCTCAAGGTCTAATAACAGCTTCAATCTTTATACACTTCAGAATTTAAGCAGTTGTAGATCTTTTACTTGGCTTCAATTTATGATCTCTATAATATCAGGATTTGTTATGAGATAATTCTTCAAAAGATATCTCTCAGCATATTCAAGTTCATTAACCATCCTCCTTTTAGCATTTTTCAATTCACCTGTATCTTCACCATTTTGAAAAATAACAGCCCTGAGATCATTTATTTTAGCTTTCCTTATGTCCTGATCAATTCTGATCAGATATGCTTTGTCAGACTCTAGATTGAATTCCACAGCCTTATAACCCATAAAAGTAGTTATGATCTTAGCAGTGTTAGGCTTCATTTCAACAATATCACCTTTGTGATCTTTGTACTTGGGAAAGTATGGGCTGTCAGACTTTACAGAGTAAAGATTCTTCTGTCTTTGAATATTTGATTTTAAATAATCTGCAACACCATTTGTAGATCTATTTTTCACTTGAAGTAAGAATAGAACATGTTCCAGTTCTTCAAAATACTTCAGTGGAATAACATTCTTCCTGATCTGGAATACCCTCCCATCTGTCATAAAATATAACATGATATGTTCCTTCAAAACAGAATGGTAAACCATTTGTACAGATTCAAGTTGATTCAATCTTTCAGGAGTTGCTCCTACACCTGGTTCACTTAAGGAAGTTGGATCATTGGTAGTATTGCTTACTCTCTTCTCTTTTGAACTACCCAGTCCAGATTTATCTCTTGCTTCCTTTTCTGTAACAACTCTTGCTTCAAAACCACTTGATGTAGTCTTCAAAGGTTGAGTCTTTTGAGCTTTTGTGAATCCTGGTAGTAGCATCTTTGAAGGTTTAACATGAGCAATGTCAGAGGTTTCCTTTTCCTTATCTTCTGATATCAAGCCAACTTGAGCTATGTCAGAGGTTGCTTGCTTCATTGTCATATCAGAACTTACTACATCTTGACTCTGAACAACTTGAGCCATGTCAGAGGTTGTTTGAGAAATCTTCGTTTTCATCAGAGTAAGACTAGCATCTTCTTTATCAATTATTTCTTCATCCATAACTGGCATATAAACCCTTATAGGTTCATCAACTTTTTCTTTGCCCTTGGACCTTGGATCTACTTCCACTTGTGATTTAGCTTTGGTTGCTTCAGAATTTGATCTTTCCTTTATCACAATACCCTTAAGCTTTGGAAGTTTCTTTTCAGCAACAGAAGCTTTAGATTTTGTCTTGACACTTTCTGCTTTGAGTCTAGCTTCTTCTTCCTTTAGACTCTCAAAGTCCATTCTTGGATTTTCTTTAAGAAATAATTTGTTTGAAATTTCTTCATCAAGTTCCAGATGTTCACCAGAACTTATCCTTTTACCAGTATCAGAACTTATTCTTCTCCCAGTATCAGAACTTGTTCCTTGACTTGTAATTCTAGCTTGATGAAAATCCTTTGCCTTGACCTTGACCTCTACCCATTCCAGAGTTTCCTTGGTTATCATTTCCAGCATCCTTTCCCTTCAGTGTCTGAATAGATTTGCATTTGGACTTAATCACTTTCTCCCCCTTTTTGGCATCAGCAGGTAAAAGAAGAGAGACACACAATTCCACTGAGGATTGGATCTCATTGAGTTGAGTTTGCTGAGAAGCTTGATTCTTTAGAATTTCATCAATCTGAGTTTGTTGCTTCTCCTGAGTTTTCTTAATATAGGCAATTCTGTCAAAGGTAGGCTTGAAAAATCTGTTCTTTTCAAGTTTCACATTCATATCTTGCTGGATCAAGGTTTCTTGAATTTTATTCACCTTGGCATGAGTTGTTGAGTATTGACCTTGGAGGTGCCTAGTACTCAATGCCGTAACTCTCAACTGTGCCTTGAAATCATCATTTATCAGCATTTCATCAGCTTTTGCCAGATGCTCAGCAAGAATCTTTTCCATAGGATCAAAACTAACCGTGTTCCATTCCTTAGTCCACTCCTTTCCTCTAGGAGTGTCACTCCAAGGTACTGGTGCATCCTCTCTAACAAACTTCTTGATTAAATCAGCTTTGTTTGGAGCTTGTTGAGGTGCATGTCCTGATGGACCAGCTACATCAGCATCTACATTATCAACAGCTTCACCAGTAAGTTCAGTATTATCAATATCAGAACTTATAGATCCTGCAGTATCAGCATCCTCTGATAAAATAACAGTATGTGAGGCTATAGAGACTTCAACATCATCCTCTAAATTCTGATCTGCAGCTAAGTTCTGATCAACATCCACATTTTGATGCTCACCTAGAATTTGATCTTCAGCATCTAGATCCAGAATTGGTGTTGTTGGTGGAGTGAGTTGAGTTGGTGGAGCTTCCAAGTATAGAATCTCAGGCACATTCAAGTTGTGAATGTCAATTTCATCACTTGTACCTGGATCTGTAGTGTGTACTTGTTCAATTATAGGTGACACAAGAGGTGTGGGCACTCTGTCTTGAGCATTTTCTGGTTGTGCAGAAGGAAGTGATTTAATAACAATTGGTTCTATTGGGATCAGAGATTCCTGACCCCCTTCCTTAGCTGCTTCCTCAACTTCTGAATCTGACTCAACTGTGTCCCTGTGAGCTCTTTGCTTTTTCATTTTCTTCAAGGGTGGAGACACTGTAGGAGCTTTATCATCAGAATTTAGCTTTCTAAGCCTTTTGAGAGGCCTAGAACTCCCAGTTACAGTATCTTTCTGAGAAGAGACCTTCTCAGCTTCTACAACAACAGGTTCTGATATGGGAACCTGTTCCTCATTATCTGACTCATCTCTCAGAACAAGTCTCCTTCTCTTCTGTTGAGATTGAGGTACTATCTTAGTCCTCTTGGGTTTTGAAGATGAAGGCTTCACAGGATGTGCTGAAGGTTGAGGTTGAGATGACTGTGATGGTTTGAAATATGTCCTGATGGAGGGTTGAGTAGGTTGAGGTTGAGAAGTTTGAGGTGGTTGTGTAGTTGTGGTAGGTTCTGATGGCTGTTGAGTTGGCTGTGGTGTGTTGGTGGGTTGAACATCAGGGTAAAGAGATGTGTATGTTTGTGGATCAACATTTACCAGAATCTGTTTTACTAACTAAGGAATCTGTAAGGGTCTCTGTACTGGTTTCTTAATGCCAGCATTTAACAAATCATTAAATGCCCTCTTTGCAAGCTTAAATGGTGGAATTAAATCACTGGTAGGTTGGGGTTCATCAGCACAACAAAAAGTATATATAAACTGACAGAATCTAGTAAAGTATACTACATTCCTATCCTCTGTCATCCTATCCCCTATGAAACCTAGCACAACACTTGCAAAATCAAAGTGAGTTTGATGAATAAGAGCATACCCGATTTGTTGACTCATGATGGGAATAACATCAAAGTTGGAGCACTTGTTGGAGAATGCCTTAGTGATACAATCAAATAAAAAGCTCCATTCCTTTATGATATTTGCTCTTTTCAGTTGACCCAGCTTTCCCAAACTTTTCTCATAGCCCAAACTTGCCATGAGCTGCTATAAGACAGGATCCTCCACTGTTGAGAATGTGCAACCTTCAGGTAAGTGGAGAGATTTACGAACTGCTCCAGGAGTAACCACATGCTCGACATCTCCTGATGTGTAAACGATGCTTGGAGTACCAGTAACACCACCATCATTAAAAAGCCCAGTCCTCCAAAATGTCAGTACTTGTTTGCTTGAAATAGTTTGAGGTTGGGTCAAAGCATACCCAATCTCACTATTTGCTAAGAAATCTTGCACAAAGTGCAAATATGATGGAGCTTCAGCCTTGTTCAACATTGCAACATAGTTATTTGGTACAAACTTGGCTCCATCAACAATTAAATCCTTGGGCGCCATCAGAAATAAGTGAGAATCTTGTTTTCCTGAAAGGTGTTTGATGAAATGTCTGTATAGTGAACCTTCAAAAAATGTGAGAGAATAAGAAAAGAGAGAAAGTGAATAGAATAAAAATATGAATAAAAGATTTGAAAATCTTTTATCTCTGTTACTTAGACAACCCACGTTACAGCAGTTAATGAGAAGTGGAACAGACCTTTACACCTGTCAAGCATGTAGCAGTTAAGGCAAAAGTTAATGGGCACGGTAAATAAGCAATTATTACTTTGCACGTTCAGTTTTTAAAAAAGACTGGTCCCACTTAACAAATGATTATTGCTACTTTATCTCACATAAACCAATATTCTGTAAAAATATGACTGTTCAAGTAATGACCAAAGATAAACCAAGTAAATAAATACTGCCATGTCAGCATCAGAATTTGATTCTTATCAGGATTTAAAAGTCATCAGAATATGGCTCCTTTACTGGAAAAGTGAATGTTTATTTCTGTAATTCTTCACACAAATACTGATATGGTTTCATCAGAACTTAATCATCAGAACTTCCATCAGAACTTGTCCTCAGAATTTATGCAACTGACACTTAAACTGTTCATCTAAAATAACATTTATCACACAGTAATTTTCATCATTCATATGGAGTGTATGTGTGTGCATTAAGCTAAATATCAGATGAAGAGTAAAGTCTGATTCACTTCAGTACATCTTATAAATAAGGCATAACTAAGAACTTTGCTTAAAATCTGTTATTATTCTGAAGTCTACTATAGAATGAGTTCATGCATGAGTCCACCTCAACTGTTTTGTGCTCATTTTATGCATCTTTTGAAATTCCTTTTTACAGTGGCTTCTCAGTGTAAGTGAGTCACAACTGCTTATCAGAATTTATGCTATTATTAGAGTATTTCTCCAGTAATCAGAGAATGTGAAAAGTCACCAAGAAAATTTTATTTTGCTTTTCTAATGCATATTACTTAATACCAACAATGCACTTGGGTCTTCCCTTCCACATTTTTACTCTAGATCTCAAAGGAGTACCTGATATTTATTTCTTTTCTTTTTCTTTTTCTTTTGATAAGTGAGGCTTATCAGCACTTAGTACATCCATCAGATTTACTAACATCAGAACTTAATAGATAAGAAGCACTATTCTAGTTTTTGACTTAGTAATAAGATACACAAAGTAAACTTCAACTAAGCTCAGTATCAAAATTTGCTAGTGAAGGGTTTTTAGCACATAAACGCAGCGAAAACGTAAATTTAAAGATTAAATTTACGTTTTCGCTGCGTTTATGTGCTAAAAACCCTTCAATGGCATCATAGCTACTTGCGAAAAGTTTTTAATTCGTTTATGTGTTTAACTGTTTTCGATATATGAGCATGTACGTGATGCACCATGATTTGATATTGATATAATACACTTATATATGTATGGTTTTGAATATATGATATTCATGTGAGTTGTATAATCATAAGCTGATTATGTAATATGTATATATACTGATATATACATAATTTATGTTTATTCTAATTATGAGAATCATATTAGATACGGATTCTCAATTGGCTGCTGCAGATTTGCTGAAATCTGGGTCTGGTGTCCGATTTACGCAAACAAATACCCTATTCCATAGGTAAACGAGCGTCTGAACAAAACTGATAGCAAAAGCTATCAATGACTCATCTGTAAGGCGTTTGACGTTGTTTACTGCCCGTAAACAGTGATTCTTGTTTTTCTGATTTGATTCTGATTTTTCTGATTTTTGTCATATTTTCTTTTTATGATTAGATCATGGATAATATGATATGTTAAGATCAGATTATGTGTTTTAACATGCTTTTATGTGTTGTATGAGCATGGTGGATGGTTATGGCCTTTCGACCTTAGTGTAATGGTTTTGGTTTTGGTTTTAAATACGACTTGCATGTCGTCAATCTTTGTAATCATAAATCTCGAATGTAACTCGAGTTATTCTTGTAAGTTCATTAGATTAGTTTTACTTTCAATCATGTAATGTAATTGAAGACTCAAGAAGGCTATCCAATAGAGGTAATACAAAGAAGAAGACGAGGCATACAAGAAGTCTAAACAAAAAAGAAGACTTATGTAATAAGTAGTTGTATTTATTTCCATCACCATATTAGATTGACCTTAATCTTTATCATGAGCTTGATAAAGATCATATAGGATGGGGCCATAACCAAACACATTTACTTTATTGTACTTTATATTTACTTGTTTATTTAATTTTATATATGAGATATATGCCTATGTTTACCATGCGATGATAGATTTAGGTGAACTTAAATCAATATAAGGCGTGCTCTAGAAAATCTAGAATAGGAATCGTTTCTTGCCTTAACAATAAATATTATGAATACGATCATGAGATTCTTGTGTTTATGAAACACGTAATTGAATATGAATTTTCAATATTGAGAGAAAGGATGATTCTGTCAACAACAGATTTCTATCTATAAGAAAGGGTTATTAAGTGACGCCTATTGACAATGCTCCACCCGATCTGGGAATCATCTGATTATCGATTATTGATTTGAAATATTTAATTTAAAAGGAAGAATCTCTTTATAATATGATTATGATTGTAACGTAATATAATCCATCTAAAATTAAATAATATCAAGTAGTAATTGGCCAATAACACAACGGGCTTGTGTCAGTCATAGCCTTCCAACATGGTAGAAAGTGGTTCTTATTTTTAAATCATTGGCATTTTATGCTACAACCGAGGGATTTGATTTCGAAATAAGAAATACTTGTCTATTACATAGAGATGTGTACATTGAATTAGAATCTAAAGGTTGGTACATGCTACAGCCGTGGGCCGTTGGAGACTGATTCAATTATACGAAATATTGGGTTAGACTTGACTTAGAATATTGAGTTTGTCGTGCCATAACCGTGACTCAATTATTCAAGAGGCTAAACTTATATTAGGGAATAACATAAGATGTAATTGACAAGAGTTGTCTGCCTATTGAACATCACATGATGTTTCGTGTCACAGCCGAGGTTGTGTGATGGAATGTAGGATCCCTATTCCCACTAGCATTATGAATGCTTAATTTTCACTTAGGGGGTTGAAAAAATTAGATAAACTAGTGGGAGACACTTATGAATAAAGACCCGATTCATATAGTGTTTTGAAATGAAATTGAATATTTGCTAAGTGTTGTTATGTGTTTATCATTTACAGATTTACTATATTCGTCATGTCTTCTGCACTATCACTCCGGAGCATACTAGATGCTCACAAGTTGACTGGTCCTAATTTAGCTTTTGTTTTCATTATAACAAGTTGGGGCACTGGAAGAGGAACTGCAAGGTTTACCTTGCAGAATTGAAGAAGAAGAAGGGTAGTAAGACTACCGCTTCTGATTCAGGCATGTTCATGATCGAAGTTAATATGTCATTAGGTCAAATTTCTACTTGGGTATTAGATACCGCATGTGGTTCTCATATTTGCAATTCGTTGCAAGGACTAAAGGGAAGTAGGACTCTTGAAAAAGATGAGGTGATTCTACGTATGGGCAATAGAGCAAGGGTTACGGCCATATCTGTAGGATCATTTAGTTTACATATGCCTACGGGCAAGACTATTATTTTGAATAATTGTTATTACGTTCCCTCTATTGTGAGGAATATTGTTTCTATTCCTATGTTGGATGTGGATGGTTTTTCATTTATTATTAAGAATAATGAATGTTCTATCCTTAGAGATAATGTTCTTTTTGGATGTGGCATTTTAAATAATGGTCTGTATGTATGTGACGTAGAGCATGATTTACTTCAGATTGAACAAACTAATAAAAGAAAATGAGATGATAAAAATCTGACCTATTTATGGCACTGTAGGCTAGGTCATATTAGTGAAAATAGACTGCGAACATTGCATAAGGAAGGGTTACTTGACCCTTTTGATTTTGAATCATATCCTACATGCGAGTCTTGTCTATTGGGTAAAATGACCAAATCTCCATTTAGTGGACATGGAGAGAGGGCTGCAGATTTGCTAGGATTGGTACACACAGATGTATGTGGACCAATGTCTACGCAAGCCATGGCTGGATTTTCGTACTTCATTACTTTCATAGATGATAGATCTAGATTCGGATATTTGTATTTGATGAAACACAAGTCTGAAGCCTTTGAAAAGTTCAAAGAATATAAATAAGAAGTGGAGAAACAAACCAAACACAATATTATAACTCTTCGATCAGATCGAGGTGGTGAATACTTGAATGGAGAGTTTCTAGATTATCTCAAAGAAAATGGTATAGTCTCCCATTGGACTCCTCCATATACTCCACAGTTAAATGGGGTATCTGAAAGGAGAAATTGAACTTTATTAGACATGGTTCGGTCCATGATGAGCTATGCGAATCTTCCAGTATTCCTATGGGGTTATGCATTGGAAACCTCAGCATATTTACTGAATATGGTGCCTTCCAAATCTGTTCCTCAAACACCATATGAGATATGGAAAGAAAGGAAACTGAGTCTTAAACACGTTAAGATTTGGGGATGTCCAGCTTATGTCAAGAAAGTTGACCCAGATAAGCTGGAATCTCGATCCGTAAAATGTAATTTTGTGGAATATCCTAAAGAGACTTTGGAGTATTACTTTTACACCGATCATCGGGTGTTTGTCTCCAGATATGCTACCTTCTTGGAAAAGGAGTTTATCCTTGAAGGAAACAGTGGGAGCAAAATTGAACTTGATGAAGTTCAAGAAGCACAAACTACTACGGATCAAGTGGAAACACCTGTTCAGACTGAACAACCTTCTGTGGAACAGCCCATTCGTAGGACAGGGAGAGTGTCTCGCCAACCTGAGAGGTATTATGGCCTTGTCATTGAGAATGACAATGAGTTGTCAATCATTGATGATGACAACCCTGTGACCTATAATGAGGCTATGAGTAGTGTTGTCTCAAAGAAATGGCATAGTGCCATGAAATCCAAAATGGAATCTATGTATACCAACCAAGTATAGACTCTGGTTAAGGCACCTGAAGGTGTTAAGACTATTGGGTGCAAGTGGGTATACAAAAGAAAGATTGGAGCAGATGGCCAGGTGGAGACCTATAAGGCCAGGCTCGTGGCAAAAGGATTCAAACAAAGGCAAGGGATTGACTTTGATGAAACTTTTTCGCCTGTAGCCCTATTAAAATCAATTCGGATTTTGCTTGCGATTGCTTCTTACTACGACTATGAGATCTGGCAAATGGACGTGAAAATGGCCTTCCTCAATGGGGAACTTGAGGAGGAAGTGTATATGACACAACCAGAGGGTTTTCTTTCTAAGGGAAATGAACACCTAGTGTGTAAGCTGCTGCGAACCATATATGGTTTAAGGCAAGCTTCTCGTAGATGGAACATCCGTTTTGATGAGACAATCAAAGAGTTTGGTTTTATCAAAAATATAGATGAACCATATGTAATAACCCCAAAAATTTTGAACTTTTTTGTAACCCTTATGAATAGTGATTTTGCTGATTTTGCTGAATAAGAAAACTTTTCATGCCTCACTTTGTAGAGGTTCTTTTATTGTTATTCTGAGATCTTATTAGTACTCTATATGGTATATAAGTGTATGTAAAGATCGTCGGAATCCAAATTCGAACACTTTGATTTTTCTCGAAAATCCACCAGATACCGAAAGAATTGAGTATAAGGTAACAAGATAAAAAGGATTTAAATTCAAGGATTATAAGAGGGGATCATAAAAGGAATATAATGTATTGAGAAAGGTTAAGGGAACCCAAGTAATAAGATCCCGGGTATGATCCCTCAAATGATAAACGAGAACGAAAGTTAAGCGAACCGTATAACAGATCAGCGATCATTAGCCAAGTAATTAGGAGTTAATCAAAGAGGTTAATGATGATGATGTCATCACACCAACAAGAAGAAGACAAGTGTGGGAAGATGACATAAGTGGATGACATAAGCGTGACCAAATGGGAAGGATTTGTTGGTTGATTATAAGCCACACAATTTTTACCATGGTAACAATTTAATTAAACAAACAAAAGGAAGCAACCAAGCAAACACATTCATTTCTCCCCCCCCCATCTCCTTGCTCACGGTTTTTTGAAGAAAAACAAGAAGAAAAATTTCCAAACCCAAGCTCCACTCAATCATAATTCAAGAGGTTTGTTTCCTTGGATTCTATATTTCATAACTAAGAAGAGCAAGTAGTTTGAGTGCTTGAATCCAAGGTTTGCTAGCTCAAATAAATCATTTTAGATTAGGGTGAATAGTAACTTTCAAGAATAAATTTTTGATTTTTGATTTTATTTGTAAGGTCAAGGTAGCTTAAGCATAGATTAAGACTTCCATGGGCATTCCAAGGATCTTTCATGGATTAAAAGCTTCAAGGAAGGTATAAAATTTCAAACCCTAGTTTTACTTTGAATATTTAGGAGTGGTTTTGATTAATATAGTTCATGAGAAGCATGATGCTTGTATGTTTAAAGTTTGGTTGGGTTTGTAGTGATTGGATTTTAATTGAGGTGTTGATGATTGTTAATGGAGGAGTAGTAGTTTAATTGTTTAAGCATGAATTGAACCTTGTTTGATTTAGTAGTTTGGTTGAATTTGAAGATAGTATGATATTGGATTAAATTGAGATTCTTGGGCTTATTATGACTGAAATCAGTAGCATTGAGGTTTATCTTGAATTGTTGTTGATTGGTAGTTGGATTGATATGATTTGGAATGGTAAAATTTGGGAAATCGCGTAAACATAGTCGTCATAATGCCCGATTTACCTTAGACTGTTTTGTTCTTAACTTCAGGACCCGTGAACTCACTGTTATATTCTTACCATTGCCATGTTTAGATAGTTCATGTTACGAGCTTCGTTTTGATATATGGTTCGCTTGAATCTGATGTACGGTTTAGGAGAAACGACCGTTTTAAGTAACGGCATTTCGCGAACGAACCATTACCCCTCGCCTTACTTTAAAACCTTGGTTAAGGCCCTTAAATGACTAATTGGAGTATGAAACAATTATGTAAAGTGGATTAGGCAGTTGGTAGGGTACTTGCGAAAGAATCGCCTTAAAATTCTTAATGGTTAATTTATTAAAAATGGTGGAGCCGAGGGTACTCGAATGACTTATGTGATTCGTTAAGCGTAGAAGTGACCATAAGCGAACGTTAGGGTTCAATTGGTTAAAGTCTAGTTTCTTAAGCGACCGGGGTTTAATTCCGACTTATGTTGTTATTCATAGGTTATCGGACCCACTCTAAGCTTAAGTCTATCCAGGAACACTCGGGCAAGTTTTCTACCCGTATAACTGTTGTTGTGATGTAAATATATGTATATGCATTATCTTGTGATAAGTGCATGATTGGTACTAGCAAATTTTGCCATATATTGGAGCATGCTGATAAGGTATATATGCATGTCTGTTTCGTAATCTTGATATCTAATTGTTGATTCAATCGCTTATAAGTTGCATAATACCTATGCTAGAGATAAGCAGTAGTTGTGTATACTCTTAGTATAGGGGACCCAAAGGTGAATATTTTTCTAAACCGGGAGTCGATGTTCCCGAGTATAATATATATATATTTATATATATATATATATATGAATAGTTTTCAAAACCATTAATCGAATAAGGTTTATTCGATAACTTTATTTTAATTAATGAATATTAGTTTGAATATTCATTCGAGGACTTATGACTCCGTTTATTTTATTTAATGAATATTACTTTGAATATTCATTCGAGGACTTATGACTCCGCTTATTTTATTAAATAATATTCTATATTTTATTAAAGAATAATGTTTCGATAATCAAACTTATTTTTGATTATTTAAATAAAGATCGTATATCTTTGGTTATTTATTATTCATTTCAAGTATAAGTTTTAAAACTTCTACTTTAATTATTTTTATAAGGATTATCCTTTTGGGAATATTATTTAAATAATAATATTCAGATATTTTCTAATATATCGGGACTGATTTATTTCATTAAATCAACATTACTCCAAACATTCTTAAAAATGTTTTCGAGTCTTCAAAATGATTTTTAAAAGTTAGAGCGGATCCCAAAACTCATTTTTATATTTAAGATCTTCCTTTCGAAGAGGATTTAAATACTCGCTCAAAACCTAAGGGATCCGGCTCAGTGGTGTATTTTACATTCGCAACGAGGTTGCTATTTTGAGAAAATATCTTGATTACTTGCCCATCGTTCGGGAAGTAAGTTCATCTATTTGAGTCGGCATAAGCAACATGGGCTCCGCTGGCGTCCATAAAAGTGTAAGTGGCTCAGTGGGAGTCCATCAAATGCGTAAGTGGCTGAGTGGCAGTCCAACATAAGGTCCTTTTGCGGCCAGGGTGATGACCAGTGGGGAATTCGTCCATCTACTAGTAGAAAATGTTACTTATTGGTATCTTTGCCTGATCAACAAGATATCAGGTTTATGCCAATGTTTTCTCCTTTCCAAATTCATTGGATATTACAACTCTGTTTATAATTTTCATAACAGAGGTTTTCAAGGAGTGTATGAAATATATATATATATATATATATAGGTGTATATATATCGGGACTTAATGAAGTATCTCGTAACTTCATTATTTATAACGATATTTCAAAGATTGAATCTATTCAAATCTTATCTTGTAGTCTCATCTATGTGATGAACTTTTGAAATGGATTATACCTTGAACGGTGGTAGTTCAAGTAGTATTCGGAAAAGATATAAGTATATTGGAGTATCTCGTAACTTCACCTTTTCAACTTATATCTAGTAAATGATTATCTTATGCATGAAAAAGATTTTCAGAAAAAAACGTTGAGACAAGGTTAGATATATGAGATCACCTTGCAACGATATTTTTATACAGTTATAAACTGGAACTCTGTGTATATTATGCATGGCGGAGGATTTCAAAGATTTTGAAAAGTATATATACTTATATACTGAATATTTTGCGACTTGGTCGCGTTAAGATATCAAACTTGGTTCATTTCTTCTTGACCAAGACTTTCATGAGTACTATGAGAATGCTCATATATTGTTAATTATTATACATATTATTTCGGTGGGCTTGTTGCTCACCCTTGATTTATTCTTTCATCACACAACAACAGATAGACAAGATGAACAGGACCAAGCTCCCAATTCGCGAGCGGATAAGAAACATTCTGCAGTTTCCTGTAGGCGTTGATGCCGTTGTAGCTGAGGTAGGATCTACCAATAGGCTAGGCTTTCAACTTTTGATGTACTAGACTTGTGTATATTATGAATTGTAATAATGGCAAGGAATATGTAAATTATTCAGAAACCCTTTTTAAGGTGAAATGGTTTATAATTATGGAATAAAATGACTTGTGTTATTTTTGGTATTCATCTCTGAGACTAAAATTCGTGGTGTGTGTGTGTGTATATATTGTGGGGTCACAGTACGCAGTAGTTGGTTGAATGTTAAGATTAAGTATTGATAAGGGAAATGGAACTCGTGACAACCCGAATCCCCGACCCCGGATTTGGGGGTGTTACACCATATGTCTACAAGAAGGTTAGTGGGAGCGCGGTAACATTTCTTGTATTGTATGTGGATGACATACTTCTTATAGGAAATGATATACCAATGCTACAATCAGTCAAAGTATGGCTATCAAAGAATTTCATCATGGACTTGGGAGAAGCATCCTATATTCTCGGTATGAAGATCTATAGAGATAGATCTAGAAGAATGATAGGTCTTACCCAGGGTACATACATCCAAAAAGTGCTTAAAAGGTTTAGCATGGAAAACTCCAAAAGAGGTCTCATACCGATGAGCCATGGAGTGTCTCTTTCCGAAAAAATGTCTCCTAAGACACCTGAGGAAATAGAGCATATGAGTAAGATTCCTTATGCTTCAGCAATAGAATCTATCATGTATGCGATGTTGTGTACAAGGCCTGATGTTGCTTATTCAATTAGTGTGACGAGCAGATATCAGTCCAATCCAGGTGAAGACCACTGGAAAGCAGTGAAAACATCCTTAAGTACTTGTGAAGGACTCAAGACATTTTTCTTGTTTTTGGTGGTGAATCTGAGTTGAAAATAGAGGGTTATACTGACTCTAGTTTTCAATCAGAAAGTGATAGCAAATCCATGTCAGGGTACGTGTTTACTCTGAATGGTGGTTCAATTCAGATTGTTGAAAGAGGAGATGTCAACGTCGAGAGAGTTGACACACATAACAACGTAGCAAACCCACTCACAAAGCCACTTTCTCAGAGTCACTTTGATCGTCATAAAGACAAGATAGGTATTAGATACCAGAGTGATTGGCTTTAGTACAAGTGGGAGATTGAAAGAGATATGTCCTAAGTCCAATCATGTATGAGGATTTAGGAATAACTTTTATGTAATCTGTTTTGATTTCATTGTTATTAATAAAAGGCTTGTTTTGTTTTTATTGCGGGCTCTATCTATTTAAATGTTTATATAAGATATACCACAGTTTAGTGTAAAGCTTTTTATGGATTGTGATGAGATCATAATAATGAGACCTAAAAGATAATAACTCTAAACTTAAATAGTTCCTGGTCGTAGGATTACTAACTGGTAATTAATAATCCGTAAAGATCGGTACATACTATGCTTGCTTCATTATGAAAGATGTCTGTTCTCATAGACATTTATGTGGTGACACTATAGCTAGTATGTAGGTGTTTATTATAGAATAAGTTCACTGAACATGACTCACACAGCTGAACAACTGATGGAGTTCACTCACATGTCAGCAATTGTTCACATAGTGATAGTTGTTCAATTATCCTTAGACTTGAGGTCATCATAGTCATCTTGTGTACACTGAACTATGCTTTGGTTTAGTTCTTAGTCTCAAGGGACAATTATAAGGGCTCTACTGGGTATAGGAATTTGTACACGAAGATAGTGTATGATCAATAAAGGATCTACCCCTTCCAGTGTAGGAAAAGAATGTTCAATGCTGATCTACTTATGTTAGTTCAGGAATCTCTGGCCAGAGTGAATAAAATTAGAAAGGAGTTTCTAATTTACATTAAATAGAACTAAGCATAGTGAATGGGAAAGCAAGTGATTAAATAAGATAGGCTTGACACAAGTTCCATGCCTTGTATTTAATCATGACATTGCAGGGTAGAAGGAATTAATTGTACGGTAACTACTCACTGATAAGTTCTTGGTATCCTAAGCAGTGAATTCGTATTATCCGGATAATCACGATATGCTGAGAAGTATCCCTCGCGATGTCGAATAAATATGATTAATTAATTAATCATATTTAATAAATTAGAGAATTTATATAAATAATGATAAAATAGTTTTATTATTATTTATTTCTACTACCGGCTTAATATTGAACCTACAGGGTCACACCATAAAAGAGAATGATTTAATGGTGGAGGAATTAATTAATAATGGCTGATAATTATTTATTTATGAAATAAATAATTAATTGGCTAATTTAATAATTGATTAAATGAGATTTAATTGATTATAAATTAATTAAGAAAAGGTTCTTAATATTATTAATTAAGAATTTAATTTTTGGAAATTAAATCAAGTGAGAGAATTATTTCTAAAGAGTTTAGAAAAATGATTAATAATTAAAAGGTGTTTTAATTATTAGTGAGAATAATAAAGGGTTAATAATAATAATATTTTATGGGAAAATTTTCAGCTGAAAATTTTGCTTATAAATATACTATTATAAACCCTATTTTTGCAAAAAAAAAACCAAAAAAAAGATTTACAAAACCCCAATTCTCCCCTTCTCCTCCTCCTTCATTACATCGTTTTCTTGGTGGATACCGGTGGAGTGCTTCACACTTGAGGAGCAGCTGCTAAGGATCTCCGCTCGTGGTTCTTGGATCCCTATTAAAGACCTTCATCTTTCCATTAATGTAAAGCTTCTTAAGGTAAACATACTGAACTACAAATTAAATATTATTTTTCGCATGGATCCTGCGGAGGGTTTATGAAATAAATAATTAATTGACAAATTTAATAATTGATTAAATGAGATTTAATTGATTATAAATTAATTAAGAAAAGGTTCTTAATATCACTAATTAAGAATTTAATTTTTGGAAATTAAATCAAGTGAGAGAATTATTTCTAAAGAGTTTAGAAAAGGATTAATAGTTAAAAGGTGTTTTAATTATTAGTGAGAATAATAAAGGGTTAATAATAAAAATATTTAATGGGAAAAGTTTCAGCTGAAAATTTTGCCTATAAATATACTATTATAAACCCTATTTTTGCCAAAAAAAAACCAAAAAAAAGATTAAAAAAACCCTAATTCTCTCCATCTCCTCCTCCTTCATCACATCGTTCTCTTTTATGGTGTGACCCTGTAGGTTCAATATTAAGCCGGTTGTAGAAATAAATAATAATAAAACTATTTTATCATTATTTATATAAATTCTCTAATTCATTAAATATGATTAATTAATTAATCATATTTATTCTACATCGTGAGGGATACTTCTCAGCATATCGCGACTATCCGGATAATATGAATTCACTGCTTAGAATACCAAGAACCTATTCAGTGAGTAGTTACCGTACAATTAATTCCTTCTACCCTGCAATGTCACGATTAAATACAAGGCATGGAACTTGTGTCAAGCCTATCTTATTTAATCACTTGCTTTCCCATTCACTATGCTTAGTTCTATTTAATGTAAATTAGAAACTCCTTTCTAATTTCATTTACTCTGGCCAGAGATTCCTGAACAAACATAAGTAGATCAGCATTGAACATTCTCTTCCTACACTGGAAGGGGTAGATCCTTTATTGATCATACACTATCTTCGTGTACAAATTTCTATACCCAGTAGAGCCCTTATAATTGTCCTTTGAGACTAAGAACTAAACCAAAGCATAGTTCAGTGTACACAAGATGACTATGATGACCTCAAGTCTAAGGATAGTTGTACAACTATCACTATGTGAACAACTGCTGACACGTGAGTGAACTTCATCAGTTGTTCAGCTGTGTGAGTCATTTTAGTGAACTTACTCTATAATAAGCACCTATATACTAGATATAGTGTCACCACACAAATGTCTATGAGAACAGACATCCTTCATAATGAAGCAAACATAGTATGTACCAATCTTTGCTGATTATTAATTACCAGTTAGTAATCCTACGACTAGGAACTATTTAAGTTTAGAGTTATCATCTTTTAGGTCTCATTATTATGATCTCATCACAATCCATAAAAAGCTTTACTCTAAACTGTGGTATATCTTATTTAAACATTTAAATAGATAGAGCCCACAATAAAAATAAAACAAGCCTTTTATTAATATCAATGAAATCAAAACAGATTACATAAAAGTTATTCCTAAATCCTCATACATGATTGGATTTAGGACATATCTCTTTCAGCTAGTGTTAAAAGATTACCCCATAAACAATTACTTCAAGCATGGGATCTTTAGTATATTAAAGACTACTAGGTTAGCATCTAACACAGTTATCCTCATTGGATTGAATAATTGTGGCGCCCTCCAAACCTGGGTCAGAAGTTTGGGGACCACAACACATACACAATATATAAACCTGTATATGAAATATTATTTGCAATAACCCTGTTTTACATAACCACGGATCGCAACAGGTTAAAGTATGAAAAAAAGCCACCAACTTACTTTTATTATAACGTACCAAATCCCAACTAATTTAACTTACAACTGATAATGAAATTATTCTTACAACCTTATGATCTCATTATGCAATAGGCACCTGCTAGCTCGATCCAACATAATCTGGAATCCTAGCTCGTACATTGAACTGGGAAACCTCGCTATCAATAATATCATTCTTAATTGTAAAATATATAAAAAGATTCGCAAGAGTGAGCTAACTAGCTCAGCAAGTCATAATAACAATAACTGAGGTTAAACAATGATCAAACGAGATGATTCAAAAGAATCAAGTTTCTTGTTAAACAACCAATAGAATTGGATATTCATTTTAAGTTTTTATAACCAAGGTTAGGCTGCTGATTAGTCACGCACTAACCCCGAGCAAAGCACACAATACTGCTCTAACTACTGGATCCAAGGCACACATTGGCCTAACTTGACCATCGATATGGTCTGACCACGAATCTGGTCCACACAAAGAAAACTATCCAATTCTAAAGCAGTTCAATATGATAAATAATATAATTCAATAAAACCAGATCATAATCAATAGCAATAAAATATTCGTATAAGAGCATGGTGAAAATTCATGGGTACCAAAAGGGTATGTCAAAGTATATTAAAGAAGTGGCCTCCAGCCTGTAGGATAATCGAGTATTAGATGAATAATATTTTTACAGGGTTTTAATACTTTGATGTCACAAGGTATGGTTGAGTATAAAAGTTTCTGTATGTTTAAACAATTTTGTTCCAGTGTTTGGTATATGATGGTTATATATTTGTGGAGTAGTATCGTATTTGTGTGGTTTAATATCTGGTAAATCAACAAGAAATGGTTCACAAAGAATAAGGCTTACGGCTCAAAGACCAAATGATGTAGCTCAGGTTTAAGGCTGAAGGATTCAAAGTATTTATAATATATAAAACAAAGCTATTTTGAATATTAACAATATGTCACAAGCGAATTTAGAAATATTTGCAATATATCTTGAGAAAGGTTTAGAAGTACTTGCCTTATCATAATCGATTTCAACTTCACTTGTACTCGTCTAATGACTCTATTCAACAACCACTTGTCTGCTTCTCCTATGCCTCGTTTCTATCCTCTGATCACTTTCTGTATTTTCTACATCTCAATTCTATTTTCTGATCACCTGCTTCCCTTTCCTACGCCTTGCTTACTATGCTAGGTATCATAAACATCTATCAATATTCATCTCACATTGTTCTAATCCTCAAATGGACGTCATAAGGTTTCAACTACCCTTCGTTTCACCCAAATCCGATTAACGGATTGAAAGTTATGCTATAAACAAATAAACACCGAACATATAGACCGACAGTCAACCAACAAGTCACATATAACACATAACACGTCAAATAATCAATGACATATCATTTATAAAGGAGTCTCGAATTATGAACAGGCTTTTGGGTATTCAAAATGATTTTTAAAACATTTTTCGAAATTAAATGGGTCGTTGGATCATTTTTAAAGTAATAAACAGGGTTCGGTTGGCCAAATCTGGCTTCAAAATAATTTTCTAATCATTATCGAGCCTTGAAAACAATTTAAAATAATATTTTAAAGCTCGAAACTATTTTTTGAAAATTTTAAATTAATTAAAAAATAATTAAATCCAATTAAATAATTAATTAAAATTAATTAATAAATAATTAAACTAATTAATCAATTAATATTTAAATTAATTGATCAACTAATTAATTAATTATCAATTAAAATTAATTAATTAAGTAATTTAGATTTATTTTTAAATTAAAAATGAATTTTAAAATTAAAATAAATGATTTTCGGAATTTTTGAAAATAAAAATCAATTCTGGAAATGATTTTATAAAATAAATCCAGTTTTTAAAAGATTTTAAAATAAAAATCCAGTTCCTGAAAGTTTCAGAAACTTCCAGGTACCAACTTGGAATTCTGCCAAAAACAATTCTGATTTAGGAAATTTTTGGATCAAAACCGGGTCAAAGCGGGTTGGATTTCGGGTTGCCAAGAACAGAAATGGGTTCTTTATGAACCCAGAATCCGGCGACCGGAAAACAACTCCGGCGAGCCCCGATTTGAACAAAAACAACATGATTCTGTGTGATTCAAGTGGGGTTTTCGTTTTAAATCACTTCAGGAGTTCGAATCAACCAACAAATGGACCAAACGATATCTGGAAATAAAAATCGGGCCAAAAGCTTCAAGAACACCGGCGAGAACTTCAAATCATAACTTACTCCTCTACAGGCCTCGTCGATTTGCACAACTTATACGAATCGATTGCAAATTTCAAGGGGAACAAAACCCACCCCTCTAGAACGTCTATCAATCCCGAAATAAGAAACCCCCAAATCGAATTGAAAACATTCAAAGTAATATAAACCCTTATTTCTAAATTTCGAGAATCAAACCCAAAATTAAACATGTTATTAAACTCTAAATTTGAAGTATAATATACCAAAATGATCTGGAAAGCAAGCTCTACAACATACAATCATCAAATCATCCAAACAATCATCCGAACAAAAATTCCTAATTAAAATCATTAATAATTCGAATTAAAAACAGTTTGTAGAGAATTACCACTTGATTCTGCAGTGGTTTTGATGAAAGATTCTGAAAGTACAAATCAACAGCTTCGTTTTGAGTATAAGCACGCCAAAATCCGATATCGGTAACGCCTCTGAATTTGTGTTTGACTACGAAGAACAATTTATAATTATAGTATTTTCTCTGTAAAACTCTGTAAATACTGTTTACAAATGATTTATGGTACTAAATAAAATACGGTAGAGGCTATTTATAATTACGGAAAATTAGTATCCCGTTGGATCATTCCGGATATAAAACAGTGCGTTTATTTATAAAAGCTGATCCAAACGGTACCGGTTTTCGGGATAATTATCCAAATCAATACAATTTGTACTGCGATCTTGGTCTCAGCGCCTGGCTACACGTATTACGAGGTGATAATTATGATAGTTTAATAAAAAGAGCCCGTTTATCAAAAATACGAGTTTTATTGATTTACCGAAAAGAATAATGTATCAAAAATGTTGCGCCGGGACCCGCACAGGACAAACCGTACTCCGGATCGAAAAAGTCGAAACATGGAAAATGCTCGGAATATTGCAATTAGGTTTCGAAAGGAGTTCTTGGAAGAGTTTCGGGTTATAAAAATGTAAGAACGGATGACGTCGGTTGGTTCCCGATTGTATAAAATAGTTTTTAAATACTCGGAAAAAGATTTTATAAAATCCATATATTTCCTATAAAATCATAAATCAACATAAAAATAAATAGGAAGATATGACAATTATTTATATTTTATTTTGAACATATAAAAATTAAAATACTCAATTAATATTATTTTTAAATATCCAAACACATATAACACTTAACAAATAATTCACAGAATAAATACTGAACATACATAATAATTATTTATTAGTAAAAATAATTACACGATATATCTCGGATATTACATCCTTCCCCCTTAAAAGGATTCTGTCCTCAGAATCTCTTAAGATTACAAATGAGGGTACTTTTCTCTCATAACTTTTTCTAACTCCCAGGTTGACTCTTCATCCTTTGGGTTTCTCCACAATACTCTTACTAACTATACCACTTTATTTCTCAATACTTTCTCTCTTTCTTCTAGAATCTCTATCGGACTCTCTACATATGACAAATCTGCCTGAAGCTCTATTGGTTCCTACTCTATTACATGCTTGGAGTTTGGATTATACTTCCTAAACATCGATACGTGAAAAACATTATGAATGCGCTTCATGTGCGGAGGTAACGCCAACTCGTAAGCTACTTTTCCAACGCACTTTAAAATCTCAAAAGGTTCGACATATCTTGGGCTCAGTTTTCCTTTCTTTCCTAATCTCGTTAATCCCTTCCACGGTGATACTTTTAGTAATACCAAATTCCCTTCTTCATATTCCATATCTTTCCTTGATTAATCTGCATACTTCCTTTGACGATCTTGTGCTGCTATCAATCTTTTATGGATAACTTTAACAACTTCCTTTGTCTGCTGCACTAATTTAGGTCCAAGTATTTTGCGTTCTCCTACTTCATCCCAATACACTGGAGATCTGCATTTGTGTCCATAAAGGGCTTCGTAGGGTGGCATTCCAATACTGGCGTGATAACTGTGGTTGTAAGCAAATTCTACCAGAGGTAAATGTTTGTTCCAACTTCCTTTGAAATCAATAGCGCAAACACGTAACATGGCTTCGATTGTCTGGATCGTTCTTTTACTCTGGCCGTCCGTCTGTGGATGGTAAGCCGTACTCATATTCAGTTCCGTTCCCAAACATTCTTGAAATTTTTTCCAAAATCTTGAATTACATCTGCGATCTCGATCGGATACGATGGACACAGGAACTCCATGACGAACTACAATTTCTTTTAAGTACATATGAACTAACTTGTCCAGTGAAAATCTTCCATTTATAGACAGAAAATGAGCTGACTTGGTAAGTTTATCCACCATAACCCAAATGGCATCATGATTAGTTTTTGTCCTTGGTAACCCAACTATGAAATCCATTTCGATATGCTCCCACTTCCATTCTGCAATTTCCCCCTTCACATCTGGCCGCCAATAATTCTCCTTTAAATCTCTATACATCTTGATACTCTCTGAATGGATTGAATACGAATAATGAGCTTTCTGTAAAATTTCATTATTTAACTCCGTTAGTGGTGGAATCCAAATTCTAGAAGAAAACCTAAGAATACCTTGATCATCCTTTCTGCGTGCACAATTCTTCACCTACCAAATGATTTATATCCTGATCCATTACCTCTTCTCGACACTTCCTTATCCTTTCTAACAACTCCAACTGAAAAGTCATACTATACATTCTTACTCTTTTTGGATCATGAACCCTGACTTCTAATTCTAACTTCTGGAATTCCATAGATAATTCTTCTGGTATAGTCTCTATGTTCATTCTCCCCTTTTTACTTATCTCTTGCCACTACATTTGCTTTTCCTCGGGAGTTCATACTTCAAACTTTTATGGTCAGTATAAATCTTACACCTTTCCCCCTACATATCATATTTCCCAAATCTCTCAAAGCGAATATTATTACTGCTAGTCCCAATTTGTGAGTATGATACTTCTGCTCATAAGGTTTCAGTTGTCTGGATGCATATACAATACTTTATTGTGCCGCATCGACACACATCTGATTCCCTTATGAGAAGCATCACTATGAACTTATCAAATCTTCTTAATACTTTCAAATTGATAAAACAAGTGTTGTAACCATTCTCTTATTTAACTTCGCAAAACTTTCTTCACCCTTCTCCACTTTATAAAAACTTCTTGCTTTTCCTGATTAGCTTCGTCAAAGGTACTGCAACTTTTAAGAAGTCTTGAATAAATTTCCAATAATAACCAACTAATAATAAAACTTCTTACTTTTGATGGTGCTTTTGGTCTTTCTTCATTCATACTATCTTTAAATTTTTCTGCTGAATCCCCTTTTTATCTCCTCCTCACTGACTATCTATGCTAAAAATTATACTTCCTGCCATTAAAGTTTTCACCTGGTAAACTTTTCATACCGCTTCCTCCTTTTTTGACTCCTCAACTATCATTGTATAGGTTGCATGGTTCTTCTTAAGTAACACAAGTACATCTTGTCCAGATTCCTCCTTCAAGATTCTACTCATCAAATTTAGATATTACCGGTATATCAGTTCATTCAACTAACATTTCTAGAATTTTATAACAACAGTACTGAGTTCTGAAAATTATCTTTGACATGTCCATAAGTTCAATCTTCACTTGGTAATATACCCAGTCTTAAATCAATCCTATAAAAATACCTTGCTTCCTTCATTTAATTAAACAAATCATTGGTTCGAGGTAACAGGTATCTGCTCTTGAGAGTAAACTTGTTGAGCTTTCGCTAGTCAACACATAATCTCACACTTCCATCTTTCTTATTAACAAATTGTGCTGGTGCACTTTAAGGGGTACGCTAGGTCCAGTTGCTTTCTCTTATAATTATCTCCTGCGTTTGCTCTGGTAACTCCTTTATTTTATCTGGTGCCATTTTGTGCGGGGCTTTGGATACTGGCTTCATTTCAGGTGTTAAATCAATCATAAACTCACTTTCTCTATCTAAAGGAAATATTGGTAACTCGTCTGGAAACATATCTTGAGACTATAAAATCGTCAAGTTCGGTTTGCTCCTGACCCTTATTTATACTCGCCATAGCACTTATATTTTGGTCACGGTAATCTTAAATCATTCTTAACAAGTTCTTTACCTTCCTTTGTCCTCTAAACTTCTTCATGTTCTTGTTTGGCGTCTTCAGAACTATCTTCCACCACGACGGTCTACCTGGGCATCACACTTGAACAGTTAATCCATTCCTTAGAATAATGTCAAATCCTCTTATCCCAAATGATATCAATTCTTCACAACTTATTGCTAGAAATGTCGATTCCGCCATTGGTACTTACTTATTCAATAATTGCACGTTCTTAACTTGCTAGTCCTTTAGTCATAATCTTATCAATTCGATAGGGTAATTCATCTTATCAACAAAACCTTGAGAGATATACGATCAAGTTGCTCCCACATCTTTCAATACTTTAACGCGTAAGGTATCCGCAATAATCATCCATGTCATCACATCCATATTCTAAATAACATATTTCTCAGGAAATCACAAATTCTCGATCTCAGAGACGTATTCCTTATTGAAGTAGATTCTCTTGATTCTTAGTGCATCCCTGGCTAGGGCTAGTGATTCACAATTCTTGCCATATGCCCTTGTTTCCTTTCCATGCATGAGAGGTAGATGGGACTTTGCCCGCTTGGTGTATAATACGTTGACTTTTATTTGAAAAGCCCTCGCAAAGAATAACTGCAAGACGAAATAACTAGAAGGATTCACAATTTTAATAAACTTAGAGTTGAAAAGAAAGAAGAAGTAATGATTTGAATATGAATGAGACAACCACATTGGTACTTAAGATGGCCAGTCTTTCATACTGTATGTCATACAGCACATGATTAGGTGGCGTCCCACCCGACTCTTCATTATTCCGACAAAGTGTCTCATCATAACACTGTTTGTCCCAATCAGAAAGAAAAACTTGAGGGGAACAATTGAATTTGAAGGGAATGCAAAATCCTCCTTTTTGATATCATCAGAAATAATTTATTAAGAAAAGTAGTTCATATATTTTTAAGAATCAAAAAGGAATATACGCGATAATGTTGAGGGCAAGAATGATACCATTGGTCACCATCACATTTCACTTGTATTCATCTTTCGAGTTTGATCGATCATATCCCAATTATGTCATATAACAACTTTTAGAAAGTACGCTAAAATGCCTTCACAACTAAGCATTATAGTAGATTCTTACTTGTTAAGTCTTGCGTCTGTAACATCGCACCTACACGTATAATACTTTCACAATTCGATCATAATGGCGTTCTTAGCAGATAATTTTGAGTTTCTTTTTTTTTTAATTTAGAATATCCATGGATCATTCAACATAACGATCTTTTTATTAACGATATGCTTCTTTTAGAAAAGTCTGGAAATCTTCCCAATCTTCTTCGGTCATGCTCAGGCTTCCGTTAAATCAATGAATTCCTTGAACTCTGATAATCCCAGTAATTGGATGAATAGTTACTCCGTACGCGGGTTCTGTTGTTAATCTTATCAAACAATACTTGCACCTTATTGTTAGAAATAATCAACTTCTTCATAATCGCAGGTTACCTCGTTCTCCGAATTAGCAATACTGAGTTGAAACAACATCCTTCCAGATAATCCGGGTCTTTTAACAAACAAGAAACTCAAGTAGTAACTTGACAACCGATGTTTAAAACTTATTTTATTCCAAAAAGGTTTTTATAAATTTTTATAAGGGAAAAAAAATCTTTTTCGAAAACTTGTTAAAATATTGAAAATCAGACATCTAGTTGTCCTTACTGTATGAGTTAGTTGTTGTCCTTCTTATAACCAGATACCAAGTTGAAGAAACGATCACTCAAAGGTCCATTCACTTCCATTTATCTCCTCTCCTTCATTGGGTCTATTACCTTCCTTAATCGATGAAAACTTTCAACTGTCGTGGCGTATTATCTTATTCGTGGGTTTACATCAAGGCTTCCATACTGGTAATACTCCCGTTAACAACTTTGCAATCGCTAGGTGGAACAGTCTATCCAATAGTCAACAAGTCAGCTAATGTCACGTCATCTTGTTAAAATATATATCACATCATCATGACGCCATTATCTAACTTCAAGAAATCTCCAGATCCCTAATCTCCTCTAACTCTCTCTCTTCAACACTCATCTACTCCATTCCACAAGCTAGTCATGGGTGGCCTAATTACTAATAGCTTCTTGTAACCGGGTAACAACCATCCTCCGAAACACTTGAATCTTCTTTCTAAACTTCTTCTCACCTTAATTTGTATCTCAATACTCACCATTTACTGCATCTCCCGAATATATCCTCATAGATACAATTGCTTTATAGAACAAGTTTTAAACTGGGGTATAGAACATGGTATAGGGTAAATTGAAAAGACACACTCACAGCCGATGTCTAGTAAAATAAGAATAAACAGATGGAGGTTTCTTAAATAGGTCGTCTTATATCAAGAAGTAATAGAATAGCGTGGAATAACTTGGAAAGGTGCAACCGTCTTAACAGAAGGTAATACCATTAATACCGATGGAAGAACAAAGTGCAAATCAAATTAGAAGAAGATGACGATCCTCAAACGGAAGGCTCCAAACGATCAAATGATGCAGAGAAAACAGGATCCGCCATTGTCGTTGTCTGGAAATCACATCACAAGCTAAGACTCCTGAATCGCAACACGAACCGTGCCGGAGACCTACTATACAGTCGCACTCAACCTCACGATGACTTATCTTTCTATTTCCTATTCCTAATCCTAACCTTCTACCCAATCCCGACAATCGAGGCTTGTTTCAGTGACTTATAACCTGTAGCTCTAATACCAACCTGTGGCGCCCTCCAAACCCGGGTCAGAAGTTTGGGGACCACAACACATACACAATATATAAACCCGTATACGAAATATTATTTGCAATGACCCTGTTTTACATAACCACGGATCGCAATAGGTTAAAGTATGAAAACAAGCCACCACCTTAATTTTATTACAATATACCAAATCCCAACTAATTTAACTTACAACTGATAATAAAATTATTCTTACAACCTTATGATCTCATTACTGCAATAGGCTCCTCCTAGCTCGATCCAACATAATCTGGAATCCTAGCTCGTACATTGAACTGGGAAACCTCGCTATCAACCGTATCTTTCTTAACTGTAAAATATATAAAAAGATTCACAAGAGTGAGCTAACTAGCTCAGCAAGTCATAATAACAATAACTGAGGTTAAACAATGATCAAACGAGATGATTCAAAGGAATCAAGTTTCTTGTTAAACAACCAATAGAATTGGATATTCATTTTAAGTTTTTAAAACCAAGGTTAGGCTGCTGATCAGTCACGCACTAACCCCGAGAAAAGCACACAACACTGCTCTAACTACTGGATCCAAGACACACATTGGCCTAACTTGACCATCAATATGGTCTGACCACGAATCTGATCCACACAAAGAAAACTATCTAATTCTAAAGCAGTTCAATATGATAAACAATATAATTCAATAAAACCAGATCATAATCAATATCAATAAAATATTCGTATAAGAGCATGGTGAAAATTCATGGGTACCAAAAGGGTATGTCAAAGTATATTAAAGAAGTGGCCTCCAGCCTGTAGGATAATCGGGTATTAGATGAATAATATTTTTACAGGGTTTTAATACTTTGATGTCACAAGGTATGATTGAGTATAAAAGTTTCTATATGTTTAAAAAAATTTGTTCCAGTGTTTGGTATATGATGGTTATATATTTGTGGAGTAGTATCGTATTTGTGTGGTTTAATATCTGGTAAATCAACAAGAAATGGTTCACAAAGAATAAGGCTTACGGCTCAAAGACCAAATGATGTAGCTCAGGTTTAAGGCTGAAGGATTCAAAGTATTTATAATATATAAAACAGAGCTATTTTGAATATTAACAATATGTCACAAGAGAATTTAGAAATATTTGTAATAGATCTCGAGAAAGGTTTAGAAGTACTTGCCTTATCATAATCGGTTTCAACTTCACTTGTACTCGTCTAATGACTCTATTCAACAACCACTCATCTGCTTTTCCTATGCTTCGTTTCTATCCTCTGATCACTTGCTGTATTTTCTACATGTCAATTCTATTTTCTGATCACCTGCTTCCCTTTCCTACGCCTTGCTTACTCTTCTAGGTATCATAAACATCTATCAATATTCATCTCACATTGTTCTAATCGTCACATGGACGTCATAAGGTTTCAACTACCCTTCATTTCACCCAAATTCAATTAACGGATTGAAAGTTACGCTATAAATAAATAAACACCGAACATATAGACCGGCAGTCAACCAACAAGTCACATATAACACATAACACGTCAAATAATCAATGACATATCATTTATAAAGGAGTCTCGGATTATGAACAGGCTTTTGGGTATTCAAACTAATTTTTAAAATATTTTTCGGAATTAAAATGGGTCGTTGGATCATTTTTAAAGTAATAAACAGGGTTCGGTTAGGCAAATCTGGCTTTAAAATAATTTTATAATCATTATCGAGCCTTGAAAATTATTTAAAATAATATTTTAAAGCTCGAAACTATTTTTCGGAATTTTAAATTAATTAAAAAATAATTAAATCCAATTAAATAATTAGTTAAAATCAATTAATAAATAATTAAACTAATTAATCAATTAATATTTAAATTAATTGATCAACTAATTAATTAATTATCAATTAAAATTAATTAATTAAGTAATTTAGATTTATGTTTAAATTAAAACTGAATTTTAGAATTAAAATAAATGATTTTCGGAATTTTTGAAAATAAAAATCAATTCTGGAAATGATTTTATAAAAGAAATCCAGTTTTTAAACGATTTTAAAACAAAAATCCAATTCCTAAATGTTTCAGAAACTTCCAAGTACCAACTTGCAATTCTGCCAAAAACACTTCTGATTCAGGAAATTTTGGATCAAAACCGGGTCAAACCGGGTTGGATTTCGGGTTGCCAAGAACAGAAACGGGTTCTTTATGAACCCAGAATCCGGCGACCGGAAAACAACTCCGGCGAGCCCCGATTTGAACAAAAACAGCATGATTTTGTGTGATTCAAGTGGGGTTTTCGTTTTAAATCACTTCAGGAGTTCGAATCAACCAACAAATGGACCAAACGATATCGGGAAACAAAAATTCGGCCAAAAGCTTCAAGAACACCGGCGAGAACTTCAAATCATAACTCACTCCTCTACAGGCCTCGTCGATTTGCACAACTTATACTAATCGATTGCAAATTTCAAGGGGAACAAAACCCACCCCTCTAGAACGTCTATCAATCCCGAAATAAGAAACCCCCAAATCGAATTGAAAACATTCAAAGTAATATAAACCCTTATTTCTAATTTCCGAGAATCAAACCCAAAATTAAACATGTTATTGAACTCTAAATTTGAAGTATAATATACCAAAATGATCAGGAAAACAAGCTCTACAACATACAATCATCAAATCATCCGAACAAAAAATCCTAATTTAAATCATTAATAATTCGAATTAAAAATAGTTTGTAGAGAATTAGCACTTGATTCTGCAGTGGTTTTGATGAAAGATTCTGAAAGTACAAATCAACAGCTTCGTTTTGATTATAAGCACGCCAAAATCCGATATCGGTAACGCCTCCCAATTTGTGTTTGATTACGAAGAACAGTTTATAATTATAGTATTTTCTCTGTAAAACTCTGTAAATACTGTTTGCAAATGATTCCTGGTACGAAATAAAATACGGTAGAGGCTATTTATAATTACGGAAAATTAGTATCCCGTTGGATCATTCCGGATGTAAAACGGTACGTTTATTTATAAAAGCTGATCCAAACGGTACCGGTTTTCAGGATAATTATCCAAATCAATACAATTTGTACTGCGGTCTTGGTCTCAGTGCCTGGCTACACGTATTAAGAGGTGATAATTGTGATAGTTTAATAGAAAGATCCCATTTATCAAAAATACGAGTTTTATTGATTTATTGAAATGAATAATGTATCGAAAATGTTGCGCCGGGACCCGCACAGGACAAACCGTACTCCGGAACGAAAAATTCGAAACATGGAAAATGCTCGGAATATTGCAATTAGGTTAGGAAGGAGTTCTCGGAAGAGTTTCGGGTTATAAAAACGTTAGAACGAATGACGTCGGTTGGTTCCCGATTGTATAAAATAGTTTTTAAATACTCGGAAAAAGATTTTGTAAAATCCATATATTTCCTATAAAATCATAAATCAACATAATAATAAATAGGAAGATATGACAATTATTTATATTTTATTTTGAACATATAAAAATTAAAATACTCAATTAATATTATTTTTAAATATCCAAACACATATAAAAGTTAACAAATAATTCACAGAATAGATACTGGACATACATAATAATTATTTATTAGTAAAAATAATTACACGATATATCCCGGATATTACAATAATCACAGAAATATTCATATCACTATCAGAGTTTAGAAATTCACATCAGAAAATAATCAGCACTTAGAAAATTTTAAATTAAGAACATAAAACACAAAGATAATAATATCTGTAAATACTGATCATAAAGTCTGATGTATCAGAACATAAACTAAGCAGATTTAGAGAAAGAACCTGAAACCATTCCAAGTTCATTTACCAATCTTGTAAAAGTAGCTTCACATAGTGGTTTTGTGAAGATATCTGCTAGTTGTTGATCTTTTGGAACAAAATGCAATTCCACTGTACCTTTATCCACATGTTCCCTTATGAAGTGGTACCTAATGCTGATGTGTTTTGTCATTGAGTGTTGAACTGGATTACCTATCATAGCAATAGCACTTTGATTATCACAGTAAATAGGGATTTTAGAATATGTTAACCCATAATCCAGTAATTGATTCTTCATCCAAAGAATCTGTGCACAACAGCTTCCTGCACCAATGTACTCTGCTTCTGCAGTTGATATGGAAATTGACTTATGTTTCTTGCTAAACTAAGAAACCAATCCGCCTCCAAGAAATTGGTAGCTTCCACTTGTGCTTTTCCTGTCAATTTTGCATCCTGCAAATTTGCATATGAGTAACCTATTAGCTTAAAGTCTGATTCTATAGGATACCACAATCCTAAATCAGCTGTACCCTTAAGGTACTTGAAAATTCTTTTTACAGCTGTTAAGTGAGGTTCTCTTGGATCTACTTGAAATCTTGCACAAAGACAGATAGCATACATGATATCAGGTCTACTTGTAGTTAGATAGAGTAGTGATCCAATCATACCTCTGTAATCAGTAATATCTACTGATGTACCAGTATCCTTATCCAATTTTGTTGCAGTGGCCATATGAGTGGATTGTTATTCCCAGTGGACTAACAATGAGATTTACAGAAGGGGGGTTAAATGTAAATCTCAAAACTTTTTCAAGTTTTGAGCAGTTTCTAAGGCTAAGTGTTTGAGTGATCAAATGTGTGTGAATTGCTTGAAGCTGATGCAGAAAGATATATATTCAAACATAAATGTAATGAACACAAAGAACTTAAAAAAACTTTTCTGGTGGATTTGTTGTTCCACCAGAGATGTGTTATTTCAGAAAATCTGTGATTCAAAGAATTAAATCACAGCTGCTTCCTAGTACAAACTAGATGATTTTCTCTTTTGATATTTCTAAACAGCTCAAGGAAAATTCATTTCTAATTACTAGCTGCTACTTGGTTTATATATCACCAAGTTTACAAGTGAAGACAAACTGTAAAATACAATTGAAAAGATTCTTCACATGTTTCTTCTTCATTTCTCTATCCAATGCAATCTAGGATAATCTGTAAATCTTTGAATACTTCCTTGTTTGCATCAGAATGGAAATGCTGCATTTTCTTGATTCCTCCTAGAGGCTTCCACATTCCAGTATGTCTCTGTCAACCCATGTGCCTCTGTCAGCTTGTGAATTGTCACTATCAACTGCTAATGAACTAAGCATCCGTTGAAGCTTTCATCCGTTGATGCCTTATCCGTTGAGGCTTTATCCGTTGAAGCTTTATCCGTTGATGCATTATCAGTTGAAGTCTTTATCCGTTGAAGCACTTATCCGTTGATGGATATTATCCGTTGAAGCATTTATCCGTTGATGGATATTATCCGTTGAAGCATTAGTGACATCCGTTGAAGCTTTGTTTCTTATCCGTTGAAGGTCTTCAATATCCGTTGACACTTCTTCACTTATACAAAATTACAAGGCATGAAATATTTACAATTAGCCCTCCTATTTGTACATCCATTAGTAGTCAACATGACTGATTATTTCCTAACAACATCTAAGAATTACAGCTTGATACCAGAGAGTGAAATGTGCTACAATACTAAACTTATTGCTAAGTAAAACTACTCCTTCAACGGATAGCCAAGATGGTCTTATCCGTTGAGGCTACAAACACTAGATTTCTACTTAAGTGTTTTGCTTAACTTATCATCAAACTAATACACATATTCCTAACAATCTCCCCCTATTTATGTCTACTAGAACTGTAGGCATAAATTTGGGTTTAGCTTGATGATAACAAAACACTTAACAAATATATAAACTGTAACAAAGTAGAAATTCAAAAGTGCTACAAAAATGTATATGCTGAGATGGAATTGAAGAATTACATTGTTTCCAAGGGTGCTCCTTTAGCCTGAGCAAATTACTTTCTTTTCCTTTGATCCCTGGTTTTCTTTCCTAGCCTCCTGTCATTCTCCTTTATTTGAAGTTGAAGTTGTCTATAGAATTCAGCTTCATCTTCTTCATTGATATCTAACTTAGATTGCATATCCTTGAGAGTTTTATTACTGGCAATCTTTAGCTGATCTTCAATTCTGAAAAATCTTCTGACTCCTTTGTTGTCTCTGAACTCCATCAACCAATGAGGTGATTTATGAATTGTAATTCCTCTTTCTTGAATGAGTAAAGTTCTAGGCAAGGCATTGGGCTCCCTCCAAGTTTTCCTTATGTTGGCAATCTTGTTGAGAATCTCAGTCTTGGCAGTCCTGGTAAAGCCAGAATCCTTTTGTATGGCTGAGTAGACTCTAATCAAGGTAGAGTAGCCTTCATTTAGAATTCTGTGAAGAGGCCATGTTCTTTCCCCAGCTCCTTTGTATTTGAACACTAGTCTTTCTGGTAGCTGTCTGTAGGCAGCTATTCCCCTTACATCCTCCAGCTCATCCAGATAGAGTTCAATGTTTGAAAATTCTTTTATGTCACAGATGTGAACATAATCATCTTTAGAGGTTTGAGGTTTAGGCTTAGGCTTCTGTGTGAATTTGATTGAGGCTTTAGAGGGTGTTAATTTGATTCTTCTTTTCTGCTTCTTTGATGGTGGAGAAGAGGTTAGGAAGGTGGGTAATTTGATGGTGTCCCAATCAATTGGTTCCTCCTTGGGAATGATTGTTTCACCATGAATGTTCATGAAGGGGTCAGGTACAATTGGTTCAGGAATAGAGGGTAGTGGTTTGGATATTTATTGGGTTTCTTCAGTCTTATCTACCTTCTTTCTCTTTGCATTGACCTTCTTTCTTTTCCCTTTCTGCCATTCTTCCTTACTTCTTTCCTCCATCTCAGTACCAACCATGTCCCCCATAGCTTCATCTTCACCTTTGTCTTCAATTTCTTTCTGTTCTTCAGCCTGACTTGACTTTAGCTGTTTTTCAAGCTTTGCTTGTGCTCTTTTGTCAGCCTTTAGCTGTTTGGCTTCTTCCTTCAACCTTTTGGTTTCTTCCCTCTTGGCTATTGAGAATTTGGGATGTCCTTGCATCACACATATGCTCTTTCCCTCTCTGAAGATAATATCCATGTTTCTCCTTACAGCCTCATCCATGGTCTCTTTGAGATATGCAATACTTCTACCTAAAAGCTTGTCCTTATCAGCTTTTGGAAGAGGAAATCCACCTCTTTTAGAGGATTCTTTGTAGAGTCCTTATTGGATCTGTTGTTGGGCTTGAGAACCATAGGTTGCAGATCTTTGGAAGAAGTTTCTCCATCCTTATGCCTCCCTACTGGCTTGAGTTCCACAATAATTGATTCTACTTTTGTGCTATGCTTCACAGATTATGATTGAGAAGTTGTAGAACCAAATATTAGTTGCATCTTTTCATCAATCTTCTTCCTTTGCTCTTTGACTTGCAATTCAGCTGCTGCTATCTGGATTAGATCAATTCCATCTAGCTTTCCTTTGACTTGAATAGTTGGAGAAGTTGTGATGACAGGAACTAGCACTTGAGAAATCTGAACTGTTGTAGATGGCTCTCCTTCCCCTTCCCTTTTATTCTCCCCCTTTTTGTTATCATTAAGGGTAGGGGTCAAGCCTTGTGCTTGTGCCAGCTGCATGAGTAGATTTGTTTGAGTTTGTTGATTCTGAAGAATGGTGACCATAGAGTCTTCAATGATTTGAACCCTATCTTCCAATCTGGCCAGCCTCTTGTCAGCATCAGATGCTTTCCTCAGTCTCCCCAACAAATCTTGCATAGTACCATAGGGTATAAGTGAATCCAATTTCTCAGCATTGTAGGATTTCAGATCAGCAATGTCCAGCTTGAGCTCATCCACACTTAGATTTTGCTGGTAATGCTGCAACTGCAAGAGATGCAGAGATTCCAGATGAGCTTGAAGAATTGCCTTGGTACCAGCATCCTGAGTCTCCTGAAGGGCCTGCTGAATTGTCATGACTTGTCTGACCAAAGTGACACCAAACTCTCCTGGTGTTGATGGTTTTGCCCATGCCCATGCAGGAAGATCAGGAACAGAACTTGGGCCTGCTACTCCCCCTAAGTTCATGCTCTCATTCAAAGAATTAGAGTCATCATCATTAGAATTTACTCCAAATTCTTCAGATGGCTCACCAGCTTGAGAAGGCAGCCTGTTGACAGCAGCTGTGTCTCTGAGAAGAGATTCTGAAGTGTGTACAATGTGTAGTGTCTGTTCTGCCTCCACATTGCCCTGTGCAGCCAATAATTGATAGGCTGAAACAGGGTGAGTAAAAGTGTCAGCATCCAAGGAAATGTTATCAATGACAGCTTTGTAATGTTGCTGAAATTGTCTTCCCTTATCTGCATCATCCACTTTCATTAACTCACTAGCAATGGCTGGATCCACCCTTATAGCTTCTGTACCTGCCTTTCTCTCAATTTCTCTCTGTTCTTGCATCAGGGGCTCCCCCTGGCTCACACACACCCTCACACCCTCACCTTCACCGTCTAAGGTGGCACTCCTCTCACTCACTTTTGCCATGCTGGAAGAAATAGCATGCATTTGGTGACTCTCAACCTCTCCTTTTGCCTGGGAGCAACCCAGTCTCTCACTCAAAAGATCACTCCCTTCCCTCAAACCTAAAAGTGATTGTACAGTTGCCATGTCCTCTACAGTTGGAATTGTGTCTGTTAAGTGTGTAGAGACCATCAATGGATAGGGAGTATTCGTTGAAGTAGAAACTGATGGTATCAATGGATAACTGCTGTTAAGCTTATCCGTTGAAGAACAACCACTTGTCAACGGATGAGAGATATCCGTTGAGGAAGGAAAAGATGTAGATATAGAAAGTGACATAATTGTTGAATCTGTGTGGATTGATTTTAAGTGAGGTAACACAGATTCTTCAACTACATCTGAAAGAATTGGCTGATGATCCAATAAATCATCTAAAAGATGATGATCATCAGGTTTTGAGAGGGGCTCCTCCCTGAGTTTTAATGAGGGAGAATCAGGAATTGATATGAATATCATATCCACATCCAGAGAGGGTGTTGGAGAGTTTGATGAATGGTGTGTTTCTATATTGAGAGAATGGGGCTGTGATTCCACATTTGCTGGAATCACATCAAGCTGAATTTGAGAAGGCACAGATACTAGTGGATGTATCTGTGCTGTGTGTGTCCCTTGTGTGGAAACTAGGGTTTTGGCCTTCTTCTTCCTTGAAAAGGCTTTAAATGGTGAATGTGTGGCTTCAGTGTCCCTCCCTCTTTTGTTCTGTGTCCCTGGTTGGGGACTATTTTTAATAGTTACATCCTTTTGGGAGGATGCAACTAGGGATGTGCTGGACTCCTTTTGAACCACCACAGTCTTTTGAGAGACTATGGCTTGGCTGGTTTGGGTACCACTCACCTCTCCCACCTTATCTTGGGGGGCTTTTTGATGTTCACCCCTCCCCTCACCACTCACACCCTGTTCACTCCCTTCAGGGTTTATGGTAGTTGTTACAACTGTTGTCTTTTGAGAAACAACAGAGGTAGGTTTCTTTGACTTGACTTTGGAAACTTTAGATTTGGTGGCTTTGGTAGGAGCCTGTTTGGACAAAGACACAGGTTCCATAGCCACACTAGAAGGCAAAGAAACATTGGGGTTGGAAATAGTAGGAGTTATAGAAGTATTTACCTCACTTACCTGTGGTGCATTCATGATTGGCAAGTATACCAATGGCACCTGGCTGTTGAGGTTCATTCTCAAAAGGTCTGCAAGGACCCTTTTCTCTTGTGCCCAGCATTTGAGTTTATTATTCTCATTGGATATAACCAAACCTTCAGCAACATGGTTAGCCAATAACATAAAGAATCTAGCATAGTAGATGTTGTGTGGTCTATTAGCTTTGTTACCTAATCTGGAACCTAATTCTAGCATAACACAATTGCTAAAATTAAAGTACCTATCAGAAACTAGCATATAGAGCATATTAACAAGAGATGAAGTGATAGCATCAAAATTGCTAATCTTCCCAGAGAAAACCTTAATAAAGGCATCTCCAAGAAAACTCCATTCTTTCCTAAGGCCTTTCCTTCTAATACTACCTAAACTAGCAGAATCAAAAGCATAACCTATGGAATCTAGCATAGCAGAGACTTCTTTATCAGTGTGTGGTGTCATGGCATTATTCTCAGGCAACTTAAAGCAAGATTGTATATCATCACAATTAATGCAATAGTCCTTACCTTTGAGAGAAAAGGCAATAGTCATATCTGTGGAGTTGAACTCTGCAGTTGTCCAAATCTCCTCAATCACCTCACAGTAGATGGTTGGGGCTTCCAGCATTGCATAGCTTAGTTTGCAGTTTTTGATAAGTCCATCATCTTGTGATAATCAGAATGGGCTTCATTCTTTTCAACCAAGGCTATGAAATTATTCTTTTCATAAACAAATCTTGTTTGAGACATAATTTTGACTACTGGTGCCATTGTTGTGAGTAGAGGTTGCAGAGAAAAACTTGAGAATTTAGAGAGAAAGAGAATAAGAATTGCAAGAAAGCGTAAAGTGAGAATAAGAGTTCAATTGGGCTTTTATACTTTCTTGAATTAAAACGTTAATAAAATGATTGAATGATAATTTTAAGTAAGTTACAGCCGTTCAAGAACAAATAAAATTGTAGAAATTCTGAAAACTACCTTAAATACAATTACATACAACACTGTATATCTGTATCAACGGTTGAGTAAAAGAATCAACGGTTGTGACTCGCTTATAGTAACTGACGTGACACTTCAACGGATAAGGGAAATAGTTATCCGTTGATGAACAACACCATTTTATCCGTTGAAGGATAAAACTACCAGAAATGTATTTGTCTTTCAACGGATAATGAATATCCGTTGATAGAACAATTTTGGCTTTCAACGGATAGAGAATATCCGTTGATAGGATAAGTCTTAATTAAAGCCAACTTTGTTCTTGCAGCAAATTTTATTTCAGGCTTCAAGACAGATTATATAGATGACATAGATTATGAATAATTAAGCATACCTAACTCACTTACTAACCTTTTGAATGTTGATTCATCAAGTGGCTTGGTAAATATGTCTGCAATCTGCTTTTCACTTGGAACAAAATGAAGTTCCACTGTACCTTTCATCACATGTTCCCTAATGAAGTGGTACTTGATATCAATTGGTTCTTGAGTGCTGCACTGGATTTTCAGTAATGGCAATGGCACTTGTGTTGTCACAGAATATTGGAATTTTGTCAACAGTCAGACCATAGTCAAATAGTTGATTCCTCATCCATAGTATCTGTGCACAGCAACTACCAGCAGCAATGTACTTAGCTTCAGCTGTTGATGTGGAAACAGAATTCTGCTTCTTGCTGAACCATGATACAAGCTTGTTCCCTAGAAATTGACAGGTGCCTGTTGTGCTTTTCCTGTCTATTTTGCAACTTGCATAATCTGCATCTGAGTAGCCAATTAGATCAAAACCAGACTCTCTAGAGTACCAAATTCCTAGATTTGGAGTCCCCTTGAGATATCTGAAAATTCTTTTAATAGCCACTAAGTGAGATTCTTTAGGGTCAGCTTGAAATCTAGCACAGAGACATGTAGAAAACATTATATCAGGTCTACTATCAGTTAAATATAAAAGTGAGCCAACCATGCCTCTATAACTTATAATATCCACAGACTTTTCAGCCTTGTTTAATTCAAGGTTAGTGGCAGTGGCCATGGGAGTTTTTGCAGGTGAACAATCCATTAAGTCAAACTTCTTTAAAAGATCATAAATATATTTAGTTTGACTAATGAAAATTCCACCACTAACTTGTTTAACTTGTAAACCAAGAAAGTAAGTTAGCTCTCCCATCATGCTCATTTCATATTTACTTTGCATTAATTTAGCAAACTTTTTACAAAGCTTATCATCTGTAGATCCAAATATAATATCATCTACATAAATTTGTACAAGTATCTTAGAGCCATTAACATTTCTAAAGAAGAGAGTTTTGTCAACAGTACCTCTTGTGAAGTGATTATCTAGAAGGAACTTTGACAAAGTCTCATACCAGGCTCTAGGTGCTTGCTTTAGTCCATAGAGTGCTTTCAACAGATAATACACATGGTCTGGAAAATTTGGATCTTCAAAACCTGGACGTTGGCTTACATAAACTTCTTCCTCCAATTCCCCATTTAGAAATGCACTCTTGACATCCATCTGATAGACTTTGAAATTGGCATTAGCTGCATAGGCTAGAAAGATTCTGATGGCTTCAAGTCTGGCAACTGGAGCAAATGTTTCATCAAAATCTATTCCCTCTTGTTGAGAATAGCCTTTAGCAACCAATCTGGCTTTATTCCTTATGACAATGTCATTTTCATCCATCTTGTTTCTGAATACCCATTTTGTGTCAATAGAACTCTTGTTCTTTGGCTTGGGTACCAGCTTCCATACTTTGTTCCTCTCAAATTGGTTTAGCTCCTCTTGCATTGCTAAAATCCAATCTGGATCCAATAGAGCTTCTTCCACTCTCTTAGGTTCCTCCTGTGATAGAAAGCTACTATACAGACATTCATCTTGAGTAGCCCTTCTAGTTTGTACTTTTGATGTAGCATCACCAATGATCAGTTCAAAAGGGTGATTCTTAGTCCATTTCCTTTGAGGTGGTAGATTAGCCCTAGATGAGGTTGCCTCAGTATTGTCATGATGTGAGATAGAATGTTGATTTGTTGAAACTCCCCTGAGTTGCTGATCCTTTGAAAGGAATTGGGAGCTCTATCAACTGATGAAGTGAATTGATTATCCGTTGACAGACTGTGATCAACGGATGCTTCATTATGAACTTCAACGGATGATGCACTTTGTCTTTCAACCGATGTTGCATTGCTTCTTTCAACGGAAGCTGTATTATGACTTTCAACGGATGCAGCATTCTGTGCATTATCCAAAGGCAGATTCTGAATTCTTCTTGAGATGCCTTCTTCATCATTCTCATTTTCACTATCATCACAGTATATCTCAATGTTGTCAAATTTGAGTCCTTCATGATGTCCCTCATCTGTTAGTCCATCAATCTTTTTATCATCAAACACAACATGTACAGATTCCATGACAATGTTGGTTCTTAGATTGTAGACCCTATATGATTTTCCAGCAGAATAACCTACAAATATTCCTTCATCAGCCTTTGCATCAAACTTCCCTTTATGATCAGATTGATTCCTTAAGATGTAGCATTTGCAACCAAAGACATGTAGAAAGTTTAAAGTTGGTTTTCTTCTCTTGAATAATTGATAGGGAGTCATGCATTTTGCCTGATTGATTAGAGAAATATTCTGAGTGTAACATGCACAGTTAACAGCCTCAGCCCAAAAATAAGTTGGGAGTTTTGACTCTTCAAGCATTGTCCTTGCAGCTTCAATTAGTGATCCGTTCTTCCTTTCCACCACACCATTTTGTTGTGGAGTTCTTGGAGCTGAGAACTCATGCATGATCCCACTTTCTTCACAGAACAACTTCATGGTTGAATTCTTGAACTCAGTTCCATTGTCACTCCTAATATTCCTTACTTTGAAATCAGGATGATTGTTGACTTGCTTGATATGATTGATGATGATTTCACTAGCTTCATCCTTTGATCCAAGAAAATAAACCCATGAAAACTTTGAGAAATCATCTACAATCACTAGGCAGTATCTTTTCCTTGAAATTGACAATACATTGACTGGTCCAAAAAGATCCATGTGTAGAAGTTGTAGTGGTTCATCAATTGCAGATTCAAGCTTCTTACTGAATGATACTTTCTTTTGCTTTCCTTTCTGACAAGCATCACACAGCCCATCCCTTGTGAATTCCACTAGAGGCATTCCTCTAACTAAGTCCTTTTTGACTAGATCATTCATTGTCTTGAAATTCAAATGGGACAGCTTCTTGTGCCATAGCCAACTTTCAACTGGACTTGCTTTGCTGAGAAGACAAGTTATGGATTCTGCATCTGTAGAGTTGAAATCAGCTAAGTACACATTCCTTTTTCTAACTCCAGTTAGAACCACTTTATTGTCCTTTTTACTTGTGACAATACAGGCTTCAGAATTGAAGGAAACAGTATTCCCTCTGTCATATAGTTGACTAATGCTCAATAAATTATGTTTGAGACCATCAACCAATGCAACTTCATCAATGATGACATTTTCTTTTGAAATCAAACCATATCCCATAGTGAATCCTTTGCTGTCATCTCCAAAGGTTATGCTAGGGCCAGCTCTCTCCTTAAACTCTGTGAGCAGGGTGAAATCTCCTGTCATGTGTCTTGAACAACCACTGTCCAAGTACCATAGATTCCTTCTTTGTCCCTGCACACAACAAAATCAATCAAGTTGATTTTGGTACCCAAGTTTCCTTGGGTCCAGCCTTGTTAGTCTTTTTCCTAGACTTCATTCCTCCTGCATCTTTTGACTTAGGTAACTTTGGGTCACCCTTGGTCTCAGATGTGGTTGGTTGAAGTGTAGGGTTAGTCACAGAATCATTTAACACATTTGTTTGAATTTGATAAGGCATAGGTTGTGCAAATATGTTATTCCACATAGGCATATTGTATGGCGTTTGAGGCATACTAAATGCAGTAAAATAAGGATTGTTAATATATGGCATGTTTGCAAAATGTGCATGGGGATTCTGGTGAAACATAACAGGCATAGCATGCAGAGGTGACATAGACATTTTAGGCATGGAGGGATTTGAAGGCATGGGAGCATTTTTAACAGATTTGCAATTATCAGATAGGTGATTAACACTTTTACAATGCACACAGCTTTTTCTAGGAGCATACCTATCAGGTGTGTAATTGTTATGTTTATTAATCCCTACCTTCCCATTTATTTTAGATTTTCTTTTAGTTTCCTTCTTATCCTCAACCAACTTAAGCCTATCTTTTAGCTGATCTAAAGTCATGTGTCCTATATTCACCTTACTGACATCTCTGGATGTGCTAGCTCCTTCTTTGACAAAGTTCTTGAGAGTTGAATCATTCTTTTTATTGAGACTTTTATTTTTAAAAGAACTTGCCTGTTTTAATTGATTAGCCTTCAACGGATGCTCCTTTTCTTCCTTCAACGGATAACTTTCATCATCCGTTGATTCCACATCCGTTGACAAATCATCAATTAATTCTAACTCCTTTTTGTTTTTCTTCCAGGCATCCTCACAGAATGATTCAATTCCCTGAACCTTTGCAATCTGAACACTAACATCCCTAGATGTTTTCCAGGCCTTGATTACCTCTTGCTCACTTTCTAACTGTGTAGAAAGAATTTCTACTTTCTTAACAGCTTCTGCTAGTTCACTCTCAACAGTCAAGCATTTAAGTTTCATCTTTTCAAGCTCAATTACCTGATCCTCTAACACAACATTACTATCACTTAAAAACACATTATTCTCCTTGATCCTAGTGTTTTCTTTTGCTAGTGATTTCAGGGAAACACGCAAATGATATAATTCATTGGTCATATCATTTATGGCTTCATTGCATTCATGTTTAGAAAGCTGAGAGAGATCAGTAGTAATTACCTGGTTGCTTGATGAACTAGTTTCATTTTCATCAGAATTAGCCATCAGGGCTAGGTTGACATATTCCACATCATCATCTTTATTTACCCCATCTGCTGCCCAATCATCTTGAGTGAGAAAAGCTCTTTCCTTTTGTTTGAGCAAATCAAAATACTTCTTTTTGTAATCAACTTGCTCAAATTTCTTTTTCTCAGAATTTGGCTTCCTACACTCACTTGCAAAGTGTCCACTAATGCCACAGTTGTAACATTTGAACTTTGATTTGTCCACCATGTTTTTGTTTGGCTTAGTGAACTTTGTGTTTTTCCTGAACTTCATTTTCGCAAACCTCCTGGACAAAAAGGCCAAATGTTCTTCAATATCATCAGATTCATCCTGACTGGAATTGTCTTCATCCTCAGCAACTTGCTCTTTACCCTTGCTTGATTCTGATTTGCTTGTGCCAATTTTGAGACTTGGCATTGTCTTCTCCTCATTCCTGGCTTCCATCTTCTCACTGTCAGCTACAAGAGCAACTGTTCCTCCTTTTCTCTTTCCCTTTTCCAACAGCTCATCCTGCTCCATTTTAAGTTCATAAGTCTTCAGAATTCCATATAATCTTTCAAGTGTGAAGTAGTTATAATCTTGAGGATTTCTCAAAGAGACAGTCATGGGCTTCCACTCCTTTGGCGGAGACCTAAGAAATTTTAAGTTGGAATCCTTGACTTGGTACACTCTACCATACAGCTTCAATCCATTCAACAGTTTCTGAAACCTGTTGAAGGTATCATTTAGTGATTCACCTTCTTCAAAGTGAAAATATTCATACTGTTGAATAAGAAGCTGCATCTTATTTTCTCTGACCTGCTCAGTACCTTCACAGATGATTTGTACAGTATCCCAAACTTCCTTTACAGTTTGGCTATTGATGACATTGTCAAACATATCTTGATCTAAGCCATTAAACAAAATGTTCATGGCTCTCTTATCCTTGCAGATTTCTTCCATGTCTTCAATAGTCCATTCTGCTTTTGGCTTGGGAATGGACTGTCCAACAACAACTGTTGTAGTAGCAGCTGTGGCTACTTTGTGAGGGATGTGAGGACCATTTTCAATACAGTTGATGTAGCTTTCATCTTGAGAAAGAAGATGTAAATGCATCTTCACTTTCCAGTGATGATAATTATCTTTTTCCAGGACTGGGATCTTTACACCAATATCCTTCCTATTCATGATGTTAGCAGGAGGATTCTTCTGTGCACTCATGATGTTAGCATAATAGATCTTTAAACTCTTTGTATGTTAAGAGCTTGCTCTGATACCAATTGTTATTCCCAGTGGACTAACAATGAGATTTACAGAAGGGGGGTTGAATGTAAATCTCAAAATTTTTTCAAGTTTTGAGCAGTTTCTAAGGCTAAGTGTTTGAGTGATCAAATGTGTGTGAATTGCTTGAAGCTGATGCAGACAGATATATATTCAAACACAAATGTAATGAACACAAAGAACTTAAAAAAACTTTTCTGGTGGATTTGTTGTTCCACCAGAGATGTGTTATTTCAGAAAATCTGTGATTCAAAGAATTAAATCACAACTGCTTCCTAGTACAAACTAGATGATTTTCTTTTTTGATATTTCTAAACAGCTCAAGGAAAATTCATTTCTAATTACTAGCTGCTACTTGGTTTATATATCACCAAGTTTACAAGTGAAGACAAACTGTAAAATACAATTGAAAAGATTCTTCACATGTTTCTTCTTCATTTCTCTATCCAATGCAATCTAGGATAATCTGTAAATCTTTGAATATTTCCTTGTTTGCATCAGAATGGAAATGCTGCATTTTCTTGATTCCTCCTAGAGGCTTCCACATTCCAGTATGTCTCTGTCAACCCATGTGCCTCTGTCAGCTTGTGAATTGTCACTATCAACTGCTAATGAACTAAGCATCCGTTGAAGCTTTCATCCGTTGATGCCTTATCCGTTGAGGCTTTATCCATTGAAGCTTTATCCGTTGATGCATTATCAGTCGAAGTCTTTATCCGTTGAAGCACTTATCCGTTGATGGATATTATCCGTTGAAGCATTTATCCGTTGATGGATATTATCCGTTGAAGCATTAGTGACATCCGTTGAAGCTTTGTTTCTTATCCGTTGAAGGTCTTCAATATCCGTTGACACTTTTTCACTTATACAAAATTACAAGGCATGAAATATTTACAATTAGCCCTCCTATTTGTACATCCATTAGTAGTCAACAACACTGATTATTTCCTAACAACATCTAAGAATTACAGCTTGATACCAGAGAGTGAAATGTGCTACAATACTAAACTTATTGCTAAGTAAAGCTACTCCTTCAACGGATAGCCAAGATGGTCTTATCCGTTGAGGCTACAAACACTAGATTTCTACTTAAGTGTTTTGCTTAACTTATCATCAAACTAATACACATATTCCTAACATGGATGCACTTGAACAATCTTGCATTCCAAATTTCTTCAACAAATTTCTGGTGTACTTAGATTGACAAAGAAAAGTTCCTTCTTCATTCTGCTTGACTTGAAGGCCCAGAAAATAGCTAAGTTCTCCCATCATACTTATTTGATATCTTGACTGGATTAGCTTGGCAAACTTCTTACAAAGTCTGTCATTTATAGAACAAAAAAAGATATCATCAACATATATCTGCACCAAAAGTAAGTCCTTTCCATGGTTGAGATAGAACAATATTTTGTCAATAGTCCCTCTGTTAAATCCACTTTCCAGAAGAAACTGAGCTTATGTCTCATACCATGCTCTTGGAGCTTGCTTAAGGCCATAAAGTGCTTTATCAAGTCTGTAGACATGATGAAGAAATTTTGAATCTACAAAACCTGGAGGTTGTTCAACATATACTTCTTCTTCTAATTCTCCATTAAGAAAAGCACTTTTTACATCCATTTGAAAGACTGTAAACTTGTTGTGAGCAGCATAAGCCAAAAATATCCTTATGGCTTCCAATCTAGAAACTGGTGCAAATTTTTCATCATAATCAATTCCCTCCTGTTGAGAGTATCCTTTTGCAACCAGCCTTGCTTTAGTCCTTGTAATTATGCCATCACTATCAGTTTTGTTTCTGAACACCCACTTTGTACCAACAACGGATCCGTTCTTTGGTCTTGGCACTAGGGTCCAGACTTTATTTCTTTCAAATTCATTTAACTCTTCCTGCATTGCTTGCACCCAATCAACATCTTGAAGAGCTTCTTCCACTTTTTTTGGTTCAGTCTGAGAAAGAAAAGAATGATAGAGACATTCATTTGATGTAGCTGTTCTAGTTCTGACACCTGCATCAGGATTTCCAATAATTAAGTCAGGTGTATGTGCTTTAGTCCACTTCCTTGCAGATGGAAGATTATCTCTAGAACTGGATGCTCCCCCATTATCCATGCTATCTCCATCAACATTTTCTGATGCTCCCCCTGACATTATGCTCTCTGAGTTGGATCCTTCAGAATTTGAGTTTCTAGAATTATCAGTGAAAGAGATGTGTCCTAAGTCCAATCATGTATGATGATTTAGGAATAACTTTTATGTAATCTGTTTTGATTTCATTGATATTAATAAAAGACTTGTTTTGGTTTTATTACAGGCTTTATCTATTTAAGTGTTTAAATAAGATATACCATAGTTTAGAGTAAAGCTTTTTATGGATTATGATGAGATCATAATAATGAGACCTAAAAGATGATAACTCTAAACTTAAATATTTCCTGGTCGTAGGATTACTAACTGGTAATTAGTAATCTGCAAAGATCGGTACATACTATGCTTGCTTCATTATGAAGGATGTCTGTTCTCATAGACATTTGTGTGGTGACACTATAGCTAGTATGTAGGTGCTTATTATAGAATAAGTTCACTGAACATGACTCACATAGCTGAACAACTGATGGAGTTCACTCATGTGTCAGCAGTTGTTCACATAGTGATAGTTGTACAAGTATCCTTAGACTTGAGGTCATGATAGTCATCTTGTGTACACTGAACTATGCTTTGGTTTAGTTCTTAGTCTCCAGGGACAATTATAAGGGCTCTACAGGGTATAGGAATTTGTACACGAAGATAGTGTATGATCAATAAAGGATCTACCCCTTCCAGTGAAGGAAGAGAATGTTCAATGCTGATCCACTTATGCCAGTTCAGGAATCTCTAGCCAGAGTGAATGAAATTAGAAAGGAGTTTCTAATTTACATTAAATATAACTAAGCATAGTGAATGGGAAAGCAAATGATTAAATAAGATAGGCTTGACACAAGTTCCATGCCTTGTATTTAATCGTGACATTGCAGGGTAGAAGGAATTGATTGTACGGTAACTACTCACTGAATAGGTTCTTGGTATTCTAAGCAGTGAATTCGTATTATCCGGATAGTCGCGATATGCTAAGAAGTATCCCTCACGATGTAGAATAAATATGATTAATTTATTAATTAATCATATTTAATGAATTAGAGAATTTATATAAATAATGATAAAATAGTTTTATTATTATTTATTTCTACTACCGGCTTAATATTGAATCTACAGGGTCACACCATAAAAGAGAATAATTTAATGGTGGATGAATTAATTAATAATGGCTGATAATTATTTATTTGTGAAATAAATAATTAATTAGCAGATTTAATAATTGATTAAAAGAGATTTAATTAATTCTTAATATTATTAATTAAGAATTTAATTTTAGAAATTAAATCAAGTGAGAGAATTATTTTTCTAAAGTGTTTAGAAAAGGGATTAATGATTAAAAGGTGTTTTAATTATTAGTTAATTGGTTAATAAGAATAATCAATTAAAGGGTTAATAATAATAATATTTTATGGAAAATTTTCAGCTGGAAATTTTGCCTATAAATGTACTATTATAAACCCTATTTGCCTCAACCCTAATTCAAAAGTAGAACAAGAGGGAGGCAACTAATTCTCTCAACCTCTTCCTCCTCCATCACATTGTACTCTTGGTGGATACCGGTGGAGTGCTTCACACTTGAGGAACAGCTGCTAGGGATTTCCGTTCATCGTTCTTGGATCACTATTAAAGACCTCCATCTTTCCATTAACGTAAAGCTTCTTAAGGTAAACATACTGAACTATGAATTAAATATTATTTTTCGCATGGATCTTGCGGAGGGTTTCATTTTTTTTAAGATTTAAATTTACGTTTTCGTTGCGTTTATGTGCTAAAACCCTTCAATGGTATCAGAGCTACTTGCGAAAAGTTTTTAATTCGTTTATGTGTTTAATTGTTTTCGATATATGAGCATGTACGTGATTCGCCATGATTTGATGTTGATATAATATGCTTATATATGTATGGTTTTGAATATATGATATTCATGTGAGTTGTATAATCATAAGATGATTATTTAATCTGTATATATACTGATATATACATAATTTATGTTTGTTCTAATTATGAGAATCATATTAGATACGGATTCTGAATTGGCTGCTGCAGATTTGCTGAAATCTGGTTCTGGTGTCCAATTTACGCAAACGAATACCCTATTTCATAGGTAAACGAGCGTCTGAACAAAACTGATAGCATAAGCTATCAACGACTCGTCTGTAAGGCGTTTGACGTTGTTTACTGCCCGTAAACAGTGATTCTTGTTTTTCTGATTTGATTCTGATTTTTCTGATTTTTGTCATATTTTTTTTTATGATTAGATCATGGATAATATGATATGTTAAGATCAGATTATGTGTTTTAACATGCTTTTATGTGTTGTATGAGCATGATGGATGGTTATGGCCTTTCGACCTTAGTGTAATGGTTTTGGTTTTGGTTTTAAATACGACTTGCATGTCGTCAATCTTTGTAATCATAAATCTCGAATGTAACTCGAGTTATTCTTGTAAGTTCATTAGATTAGTTTTACTTTCAATCTATGTAATGTAATTGAAGACTCAAGAAGGCTATCCAATGGAGGTGATACAAAGAAGAAGACGAGGCATACGAGAAGTCTAAACAAAGAAGAAGACTTATATAATAAGTAGTTGTATTTATTGTTGTGCATATGTTGTGTACTTGATGATTTCATAAACAAAACACCTAAGTAGATTTTACTTAGTGAAATAATGTAGCACTCGACGGATAACTCATTTTAGTCCCGACGGATGATGACTTATTATCCATCGAGTGAGTAGCTTATGTAATAATGAGTCAGTAGCACATTTCTGTATACACCTTTGTATAGATTCTGCAGTAGCATATAAGTCATGTTGACTTTAACTAGATATGCAGAATAGGTTGATTAATTGTACATAGATGATGTCTTGTAATTCTGCATAAATGAATTGAAGTCAAGTGCCAAAATAGCTACCGACGGATGATTAACAAAGCCATCGACGGATGATTAAATGGCTATCAACGGATGTTTTATATAGCAGTCGACGGATGATCAATGAAGCCATCAACGGATGATCATAAAGTCGACGGATGATCATGTACTCAACGGATAAAGAATTCAAATATCAGTTGACAGTGACAACTGGTCACATGCATTGAAGTGTACGCAAATGGAATGAGGAAGCCTATTAACTGGGTAATAGAGAACAAAGTAACAAAGCATTAGACCCGATAGTTTTTATAATGATCCTGTCTTTTGACTTTGTAATCTTGGTATTATATAAATAAAGTAGTAGCAGATGGAAACGAAGATCTGAGATACAAAAAAAGGTGAGAAACATTTGTAAGCAGAATCATTAGCATTTCTCTGTATTCTCAGTAGTTCAAATTTATAAGCAGATGTGAGCATTCTTGCACACAGAGTTCTCTCGATATAATATATATCTCTGGTGGAATTGTTTAAATCCACCAGAAAGTTTTTAAAGACTCTTATTTTTAATTACTTATATTTTGATTCTTTTAAGTTTTTATTCCGCATTGTGCTAATCAAAACACTTATATTTATATTCGAGTTTGAAAATTTTTATTTTAAGAAAAAGGTTCAAGAATTCCATTCAACCCTCCTTCTGTAATTCTTGCTATATTGTTAAGGGACTAACATTTATTTCCATCACCATATTAGATTGACCTTGATCTTTATCATGAGCTTGATAAAGATCACATAGGATGGGGCCATAACCAAACACATTTACTTTATTGCGCTTTACATTTACTTGTTTATTTAATTTTATATATGAGATATATGCCTATGTTTACCATGTGATGATAGATTTAGGTGAACTTAAATCAATATAAGGCGTGCTCTAGAAAATCTAGAATAGGAATCGTTTCTTGCCTTAACAATAATATTATGAATACAATCATGAGATTCTTGTGTTTATGAAACACGTAATTAAATATGAATTTTCAATATTGAGAGAAAGGATGATTCTGTCAAAAGCATATTTCTATCTGTAAGAAAGGGGTATTAAGTGACGCCTCTTGACAATGCTCCCCCCGATCTGGGAATCGTCTGATTATCGATTATTGATTTGAAATATTTAATTTAAAAGGAAGAATCTCTTTATAATATGATTATGATTGTTACATAATATAATCCCTCTAAAATTAAATAATATCAAGTAGTAATTGGCCAATGACACAACGGGGTTGTGTCGGTCAAAGCCTTCCAACATGGTAGAAAGTGGTTCTTATTTTTAAATCATTGTCGTTTCGTGCTACAGCCGAGGGCTTTGATTTCAAAATAAGAAATACTTGTCTATTACATAGAGATGTGTACATTGAATTAGAATCTAAAGGTCGTTATGTGCTACAGCCGTGGGCTGTTGGAGACTGATTCAATTGTACGAAATGTTGGGTTAGACTTGACTTAGAATATTGAGTTTGTCGTGCTACAGCCGTGACTCAATTATTCAAGAGGCTAAAGTTTTATTAGGGAATAACATAAGATGTAATTGACAAGAGTTGTCTGCCTATTGAACATCACATGACGTTTCGTGCTACAGCCGAGGTTGTGTAATGGAATGTAGGATCCCTATTCCCACTAGCATTATGAATTCTTAATTTTCACTTAGGGGTTGTATAAATTAGATAAACTAGTGGGAGCCACTTATGAATAAAGACCCGATTCATATAGTGGCTTGAAATGAAATTGAATATTTGCTAAGTGTTGTTATGTGTTCATCATTTACAGATTTACTATATTCGTTATGTCTTCTGCACTATCACTCCGGAGTATACTAGAGGCTCACAAGTTAACTGGTCCTAATTTTGCTGACTGGCTTCGAAACTTGAGAATTGTTCTCAGGGTTGAGAAGCTGGAATATGTGCTTGACTCACCTAAGCCTACTGAACCTGCTAGCGATGCACATAATGATGAACATGTTGTGTATCGTAAGTGGATAGATGATGCAAATGTTGCTCAATGCATCATGCTAGCTTCCATGAACATTGAGCTACAGAAGCAACATGAGCATATGGATGCTCACACTATCCTTATGCATCTACAAGAGTTGTATGATGTGGCAGGGAGGACAGCTCGATATGAGATATCGAAGGAACTGTTCGGTTGTAGGATGTCTGAGGGATCATCTGTGAATGACCATGTACTTAAGATGATCAATTTGATTGAACGTCTTGTACAACTTGGTTTTGCCATGGATGGGGAGCTGAGCCAAGACTTGGTCTTGCAATCACTTCCGAGTTCGTTCTCGCAGTTTGTTGTGAACTTTCACATGAATAAGCTGGATGTCAGCCTGCCTGAACTCCACAACATGTTGAAGACCGCGGAATCGAATTTCCCCTCTAAGAAGAGTTCTGTTCTTCTAATTGGTGAAGGTTCCAATCCTAAGAAAAGGAAGAAGAACCCTTCCAAGAAGAAGAAAGTAGGTGAGAAAAAGCCGGTTCCACAAAAAGATGAAGACCCCAAGAGCAAAGCTGTTTGCTTTCACTGTAACAAGGTGGGGCACTGGAAGAGGAACTGCAAGGTTTACCTTGCAGAATTGAAGAAGAAGAAGGGTAGTGAGACTACCACTTCTGATTCAGGTATGTTCATGATTGAAGTTAATATGTCACTAAGTCAAATTTCTACTTGGGTATTAGATACCGCCTGTGGTTCTCATATTTATAATTCGTTGCAGGGACTAAGGATAAGTAGGACTCTTGAAGAAGAGAAGGTGATTTTACCGATGGGAAATGGAGCAAGAGTTGCTGCTGAAGCTGTAGGATCATTTCATTTACATATGTCTACGGGCAAGACTATTGTTCTAAATAATTGTTATTTTGTTCCCTCGATTGTGAGGAATATTATTTCTATTCCATGTTAGACTTGGCTGGATTTTTGTTTGTTATTCAGAAATAATAAATGTTCAATTCTTAGAGATAACGTTTTTTATGGAAGTGGTATTTTAAAAAATGGTCTGTATGTATGTGACGTAGAGCATAATTTACTACAAATTGAACATACTAATAAAAGAAAAAGGGATGATGAAAATCTCACTTTCTTGTGGCACTGCGGACTTGGTCATATTAGTGAAAATAGACTGTGGACATTGCATAAGGAAGGGTTACTTAACCCCTTTGATTTTGAATCATATCCTACATGCGAGTCTTGTCTATTGGGTAAAATGACCAAATCTTCATTTAGTGGACATGGAGAGAGGGCTGCATATTTGCTAGGATTGGTACACACAGATGTATGTGGACCAATGTCTATGCAAGACATGGGTGGATTTTCATACTTCATTGCTTTCATAGATGATCGATCTAGATTCAGATATGTGTATTTGATGAAACACAAGTCTGAAGCCTTTGAAAAGTTCAAAGAATATAAGTATGAAGTGGAGAAACAGACCAAACATAGTATTATAACTCTTCGATCAGATCGAGGTGGTGAATACTTGAATGGAGAATTTCTAGCTTATCTCAAAAAAAATGGTATAGTCTCCCAGTGGACTCCTCCATATACTTCACAGTTGAATGGGGTATCTGAAAGGAGAAATCGAACTTTGTTAGACATGGTTTGGTCCATGATGAGCTATGCGAATCTTCCAGTATTCCTGTGGGGTTATGTATTGGAAACCTCAACATATTTACTGAATAAGGTGCCTTCCAAATCTGTTCCTCAAACTCCATATGAGATATGGAAAGAAAGGAAACCGAATCTTAAACACGTTAAGATTTGGGGATGTCCAGCTTATGTCAAGAAAGTTGACCCAGATAAGCTGGAATCTCGATCTGTAAAAAGTAATATTGTGGGATATCATAAAGAGACTTTAGGGTATTACTTTTACACGGATCATCGGGTGTTTGTCTCCAGACATGCTACCTTCTTGGAAAAGCAGTTTATCCTTGAAGGAAACAGTGGGAGCAAAATTGAACTTGATGAAGTTCAAGAAGCACAAACTACTACGGATCAAGTGGAAACACCTGTTCAGACTGAACAACCTTCTGTGGAACAGCCCATTCGTAGGCCAGGGAGAGTGTCTCGCCAACCTGAGAGGTATTATGGCCTTGTCATTGAGAATGACAATGAGTTGTCAATCATTGATGATGACGACCCTGTGACCTATAATGAGGCTATGAGTAGTGTTGACTCAGGGAAATGGCATAGTGCCATGAAATCCGAAATGGAATCTGTGTATACCAACCAAGTATGGACTCTGGTTGAGGCGCCTGAAGGTGTTAAGCCTATTGGGTGCAAGTGGTTATACAAAAGAAAGATTGAAGCAGATGGGCAGGTGGAGACCTATAAGGCCAGGCTCATGGCAAAAGGATTCAGACAAAGGCAAGGGATTGACTTTGATGACACTTTTTTGCCTGTAGCCCTGTTAAAATCAATTCGGATTTTTTTTGCGATTGCTGCTTACTACGACTATGAGTTCTGTAAAATGGACGTGAAAACAGCCTTCCTTAATGGGAAACTTGAAGAGGAAGTGTATATGACACAGCTAGAGGGTTTTCTTTCCAAGGGAAATGAACACCTAGTGTGTAAGCTGCTGCGAACCATATATGGTTTAAAGCAAGCTTCTCGTAGATGGAACATCCGTTTTGATGAGACAATCGAAGAGTTTGGTTTTATAAAAAACATAGATGAACCATGTGTCTACAAAAAGGTTAGTAGGAGCGCGGTAACATTTCTTGTATTGTATTGAAAGATGAGACATCAAGAGAGTTGACACACATAACAATGTAGCAGACCCACTCACAAAGCCACTTTCTCAAAGTCACTTTGATCGTCATAAAAACAAGATGGGTATTAGATACCAGAGTGATTGGCTTTAGTACAAGTGGGAGATTTAAAGAGATGTGTCCTAAGTCCAATCATGTATGATAATTTAGGAATAACTTTTATGTAATCTGTTTTGATTTCATTGATATTAATAAAAGACTTGTTTTGGTTTTATTGCGGGCTTTATCTATTTAAGTGTTTAAATAAGATATACCATAGTTTAGAGTAAAGCTTTTTATGGATTATGATGAGATCATAATAATGAGACCTAAAATATGATAACTCTAAACTTAAATATTTCCTGGTCGTAGGATTACTAACTGGTAATTAGTAATCCGCAAAGATCCGTACATACTATGCTAGCTTCATTATGAAGGATGTCTGTTCTCATAGATATTTATGTGGTGACACTATAGCTAGTATGTAGGTGCTTATTATAGAATAAGTTCATTGAACATGACTCACACAGCTGAACAACTGATGGAGTTCACTCACGTGTCAGCAGTTGTTCATATAGTGATAGTTGTACAAGTATCCTTAGACTTGAGGTCATCATAGTCATCTTGTGTACACTGAACTATGCTTTGGTTTAGTTCTTAGTCTCCAGGGAAAATTATAAGGGCTCTACCGGGTATAGGAATTTGTACACGAAGATAGTGTATGATCAATAAAGGATCTACCCCTTCCAGTGAAGGAAGAGAATGTTCAATGCTGATCCACTTATGCTAGTTCAGGAATCTCTGGCCAGAGTGAATGAAATTAGAAAGGAGTTTCTAATTTACATTAAATAGAACTAAGCATAGTGAATGGGAAAGCAAATGATTAAATAAGATAGGCTTGACACAAGTTCTATGCCTTGTATTTAATCGTGACATTGCAGGGTAGAAGGAATTGATTGTACGGTAACTACTCACTGAATAGGTTCTTGGTATTCTAAGCAGTGAATTCGTATTATCCGGATAGTCGCGATATGCTAAGAAGTATCCCTCACGATGTAGAATAAATATGATTAATTTATTAATTAATCATATTTAATGAATTAGAGAATTTATATAAATAATGATAAAATAGTTTTATTATTATTTATTTCTACTACCGGCTTAATATTGAACCTACAGGGTCACACCATAAAAGAGAATGATTTAATAGTGGAGGAATTAATTAATAATGGCTGGTAATTATTTATTTGTGAAATAAATAATTAATTAGCAGATTTAATAATTGATTAAATGAGATTTAATTAATTCTTAATTTATTAATTAAGAATTTAATTTTGGAAATTAAATCAAGTGAGAGAATTATTTTTCTAAAGTGTTTAGAAAAGAGATTAATGATTAAAGGTATTTTAATTATTAGTTAATTGGTTAATAAGAATAATCAATTAAAGGGTTAATAATTATAATATTTTATGGAAAATTTTCAGCTAAAAATTTTGCCTATAAATATACTATTATAAAACCTATTTGCCTGAACCCTAATTCAAAAGTAGAACAAGAGGGAGGTAACTAATTCTCTCAACCTCTTCCTCCTCCATCACATTGTACTCTTGGTGGATACCGGTGGAGTGCTTCACACTTGAGGAGCAGCTGCTAGGGATTTTCGTTCATCGTTCTTGGATCGCTATTAAAGACCTCCATCTTTCCATTAACGTAAAGCTTCTTAAGGTAAACATACTGAACTACGAATTAAATATTATTTTTTGCATGGATCCTGCGGAGGGTTTGATTTTTTTTTTAAGATTTAAATTTACGTTTTCGTTGCGTTTATATGCTAAAACCCTTCAATCAGAACTTGGCTCATCAGAACTTGATGAATCAGAACTTGAAGAGCCTGTTCTAGATTCTGATGCTTTTTGAAATGTGATTGGATCTTCTATATGCGCCCCCTGCACCGGTGCATTTTCCTTTGGCATAGTTACCACAGTTTCAATGACATCAGAGTTTAATCCATCAGAATTTGCAGTATCAGGATTTAGATTGTCAGGATTTACAGAATCAGAATTTAAAACTTCATTCTCAAATCTCAGCTGATCATGATCATCGAAATCTTCAAGTCCAGTAATCTTCTTATCATCAAAAGAAACATTGATAGATTTCATGACAACCCTTGTTCTTAAATTGTAGACTCTGAAGGCTTTTGTGGAAAGTGGATATCCAACAAAAATTCCTTCATCAGCTTTTAGATCAAATTTGGATAGTTGTTCAGGATGAGTCTTAAGAACAAAACTTGCATCCAAATAAATAAAAATACTTTAGATTTGGCTTCTTTTTCTTCACCATCTCATATGGTGTCTTTCCATGCTTGTTGATAAGTGTTGCATTCTGAGTAAAACAAGCAGTCTGCATAGCTTCAGCCCAAAAATAGGTTGGTAACTTTGCTTCATCAAGCATAGTTCGTGCAGCTTCAATAAGAGTTCTATTCTTTCTTTCAACAACTCCATTTTGCTGTGGAGTTCCAGGAGCAGAGAATTCCTGCTTTATTCCATGGTTTTTGTAGAACTCTTCCATAATCAAATTCTTGAACTCAGTGCCATTATCACTTCTTATGATTTTCACAGAGTCTTTGACGAATTTAACCAGTTGTTTGACATGATCAATCAATATAGATGCAGTTTCACTTTTTGTGTGCAAGAAATACACCCATGTGTATCTGGTGAACTCATCCACTATGACCATAACATATTTCTTCTTTGCAATAGACATGACATTCACTGGACCAAATAGATCAACATGTAGTAGGTGATAAGGCTCAAGAATTGATGATTCAGTCTTGCTCTTGAATGAAGATTTTCTTTGTTTTGCCTTCTGACATGAATCACAAAAGCCATCAGGAGCAAATACTGATTTTGGAAGTCCTCTCACAAGATCTTTCTTGACTAGTTCATTTATATTATTGAAATTTAAATGAGAGAGTTTCTTGTGCCAATTCCAGCTTTCTTCAATTGATGCTCTACTTAACAGACAGATTGCAGAACCATCAGAACTTGTTGAAAGCTTGGCTTCATAAATGTTACCATGCCTGTACCCTTTCAGAACAACTTTTCCTGTAGATTTGCTTACAACTTCACAGTGTTCTTCAAAGAAATCCACATGATAACCTCTGTCACAGATTTGACTAACACTCAAAAAATTATGTTTAAGTCCTGAGACAAGAGCTACTTTTTCAATGATGACATTCCCAAGATTGATATTGCCATATCCCAGAGTTTTTCCAATGTTGCCATCTCTATAAGAAACACCTGGGCCAGCTTTCTCCACAAAGTCTGATAGCAGGGCTTTATTTCCAGTCATATATCATGAACATCCACTGTCCAGAACTAGGATGTTTTTCCTGTTGCCCTGCAATCATAAAGACCAATAATGATTAGTTTTAAGGACCCAGACTTGCTTGGATCCTTTGGCCTTATTAAGTTTGTTAACATTTGCAGCGGATTTAGCATCAGAGTTTATGTTAACAGTTTTCTTATCAGAATTTACAATAGCAGACTTTGTAACAGAACTTATACTAGAAGGAATAATGCTAACTTTCTTTAAAGAAGGTTTTATTTGATAATAATCATAGTACAAACTATCATATTCCTTACAAGTATAAATGGAATGCCATAAACAACCACAATGAAAACAAGGATTTTGTGGCCTATATCTAACATACTGACTCTTAACTCCTGACTTTGAAGGTAAGGAGTTTATGTTCTTATTCTTCCTGTAAAAAGAAGCCAGATGGTTAGAATTTCCACAGTTATAACATTTCTTTCTAGGAGCATTAAGAACAGGCTTATAATCATTGCTTTTATTCACACCTTCCTTTCCATTCCTATTTTTTCTAGGTGGCTTTACCTTGTTTACATTCTTAACATCTTTCAGCTTATGCTTAAGCTACTTCTTAGTCATTAAGCCTATGTTAAGTTCAGTTGGCTTATCCTGTTTTGGTTTGTCATAAGTTAATTTCTCTTTAACTTCTGATTTATCAATATCAGACTTTATACTTACAAACTTAACAGGATTTACCTTTGGATTTTGTTTAACAACTATAGGCTCAATTTCCACAGTTCCTTTATCATTCTTATCATCTCCATAACCTAAACCCTCTTTCCAGTTTCCACTACTTAACAAATTCTGAGTTATTCTGCCAGAGTTAGTCCAAGTCCTGATAATATCTCTTTCCTTTTCTAACTCAGTTTTTAGAGATTCATTCATTTTAAGTACTTCATCCCTAACATAAAAGGCATCATCTCTATCTTTCTGAGTTTGATGGAACATGACTAACTCTTTTTCTAAATAATCATTCCTCTTTTTATAAGCAAGATTTTCAGAAGTTAATCTTTCACATGTTAAAGTTTGATCTCTATAACTAATGAACATGGTTTTAAGATATCTTCTCAACTCAGTAATATCATCAGTCTGAAAGGCATAAGTAGTTTGAGGTACCTTTAACTCAGCAGCATCAGAACTGCTATCAGCATTTGCCATTAAGGCATAGTTCACCTAACTTTCAGAATCTGAAGTGTCTGTCCAGCTTTTCTTCTTTGTGACAAGTGCCTTGCCCTTGTCACTCTTCACTTTCTTGCAATCAGGAGATATATGGCCTTTCTCACCACAGTTGTAGCATCTGACATTTGAGTAATCTCCTATGTCAGACTTTCCTCCTTTGCCTTCAGATTTTCTGAAACCATTCTTATCAGAACTTGCACTTTTCCTGGAAAATTTCTTTCCCTTTCTGAATTTCCTATATGCAATCCTTGGGATTCCTTTCACCATAAGAGCACACAGCTTTATCATCTCTTCATCAGGATCCATCTCAGGTAAGCTTTCAGTTTCTGAGTCATCATCACTATCAGAACTTGATGACTCAGTATCAGACTTTGTGATGAGAGCTTTTCCCTTACCTTTTCTTGAGGTAGGTACTTTGGGGACATCCTTCTAAGCCTTAAGAGCAACTGTCCTTGACTTTCTTCCATTCCTCTTGCTTCTTTGTTCCATCTCAAGTTCATGAGTCTTGAGCATCCCATAAATTTCATCAAGATTTGTTTCATCAAGAACATAGTTGTCTCTTATAGTGGTGGCCTTCAAATCCCAACTTTCAGGAAGAGCTAACAGGAATTTAAGATTTGAATCTTCAAGTTCGTATTCCTTGTCCACTAGTGACAGATCATTTAAGAGTTTGATAAATCTATCATATAATGCACTTAATGACTCATCAGGTTTTGAGTCAAAGTGCTCATACTCTTGAGTGAGTATAGTCCTCATGTTCTTCTTAATTGAATCAGTTCCCTGACATCTTGTTTCCAAGGCATCCCATATCTCCTTTGCAGTCTTGCAGTTGATTACCCTGTTTGACATGACATTATCAATGGCACTATGCAGCAAATGTCGTACCTTTGCATCCTTAGCAATAGATGAGATATCTTCAGCTATATATTCACTTTTCTCCTTTGGTACTATCTGTGCTGGCTGATCTGCAACTACAACAGAGAGCTTGGTTGGCTTATGTGGTCCTTCATTGATTCTGTCAAGGTATTCTGGATCTGTAGCTTCCAGAATTATAGACATCCTCACCTTCCATATGGGATATTTAGATGGTTTCAGTATGGGAACTCTAATAGTCTCATATCGATTATGGATTTGAGTCTTTGGAGGTTCTTCAGTTTTGGTGGGCTTGGTTGGAGTTTGTGTTTCTTCAGACATGATTGATTTTGGATCTTAAACTATTTGTGTGTTAACAGATTGCTCTGATACCACTTGTTAGGTCACACACACTGTAGAAGGGGGTTGAATACAGTGTTTACTACAATCAAATCGAATTAAGAACATAGGTAACTGAACACATATTTTATTCAACACAATAAACTCTGTTACAATATGAAACTGTCCTCTCTCAGTGATGAACAAATTATCACGAGAGCTGCTAGGGTTACAATGAATAATAATTTCGATTATGATAACACATATAGTGTAAATCCTATGCCTGTGTTTATATACTACACAGTTACAAGATAATCTTCTAATTGATATTGAATACAATTCTGCTTCCTAATATATATCAATCAGTTATCTTTTCTTCCAAGTATTCTATTCCTTATATAATTCTTTCTTCATGCATATTTCTTCTTATTTTTGTCTTGATCCTCTTTCCTTTTAATCAGCCACCTTCCTTATATGAACGTCTCCTTAAGTCCTGATATTATCTCCTGATAAATATCTCCTGATAACTTAAGTTCTGACAACTTAAGTTCTGATATCTTAAGTCCTGACTTCAGTATAAGTACTGATTTCCAGTTAAGTACTGATTTGTCCTGTTAAGTAAGATCTGAAAAATAAACACAAATCATATTAGACATGACATCACAAATATATCGAACACTTGTCCATAACACCTTCAGACTTCCTTTTCTTATCACTCTCTTCCTTAACAGCCAACTTCTGGGCACTTTCCATTACCAGGACGGCCTGAACCATAGAGGAGTATGTCTTGAGTTGCAATTCCACAACTCCTCTGCAAATTTTAGGCTTCAAACCTTGTTGAAAACTTTCTGAATCTCCGTACTTACATACTTAGGAACTAATCAGGCCAATTCTATAAACTTGGTCTCATACTCCAACACACTTCTTTCACCTTGTTTTAGTTCTAGAAACTCAACTTCCAACTGATTCCTTAGACTATCGGGAAAATACTTCTCCAAGAATAATTATGTAAATCTCATCCAAGAAATAGAGCCTTCTCCTTCCAACGCACGAGTGGATTCCCACCAATAGTTTGCTTTATTCTTAAGAAAATAGCTCGTATAATCGGTCTTAAGATCAGCACTTACTTAAGTGAGGGTAAATGCATTTTCCATGTCCTTACGCTAATTTCTAGCAACAATAGGATCCACTTCACCCTTGAACTCTTGGGGCTTAACAGATTGAAAGGATTTAAAACTAGTAGTTTGGTTTAGCTCTCCTTGTTGATGTAGTTGCTGCAGAATCTGTTGGATCAACTGCAACTGTTGTTGCTGCTGCTGGCGCAACAAGTCTAGAATTTCGTTTATAAATGGACCCTCCGCCAACTACTACTATTTTCTTTAGACTGAGTAGCTTTCTTGGGTGGCATTTCCATGAAATATAACAGGGAATTCATTCAAAAATATAATGAGAATGTATAACAAAAATATCATCGTTCAAACGGTGCACCGGTGTCAGGAAAATGTTGCCCAATCAAAGCACCCATGTCTTTATTCTTAGGTTCCATTTATAAAAGATATCTAGATTAGTAACACTAGCAACAATAGCAACGGTAATAGTAGCAGAATCAACAACAGCGCAGAAAACTGGAATATAAAGATACTAAATTTTATGGTATGCCCTCCCAATATAACAACAAATGAGCAACCTTCCAGCATCATTAAAAATATAACATTAACAAATTCCATATACCGCAAAGCTAGACGAGCTATACTAGGCACCATCCAAAACGGGTAAACTGGTAAGTCAAGTTAAATTTAAGAATCACAGATTTGGCTAACGCACTAGTCTGAGTTTCAATCAACCATCCCTCCCAAGGAGACTTCTTATCTTTTATAATTAACCCATCTTCCACAGAGTAAAGCTTTCTAAAGCTGCAACCTTCAATATCGAACCATGAATCCTCTCTACTATTTTCATTTCTGAAGTAGCAACCCGATGCAAAACTTCTATTTCTCCAGACAGTCAACTCTTGTTTACTTTCAATAACCAATACTGTCTAATTACAAAAGCTACTGGCAATTTATTGCCTCGGGACTTCAAATGAAATTTCAAAGTCAAGGAATTAATGATACAGGGAGGAAAAGAGAAGAAGACATAGGTATGACTGAGAGCAACCATACGAGTACTTAAGATGGCCAGTCTTAGTACCACATAGCTCACGACACATACATCGGTGGCGTCCCACCAGACCCTTTGTCACACAGACAAATAGTCAAATCATATGCACTGTTTGCCCCGGTCAACCGATAGAATCACCGAGGAAAGAAACAATGTTTAAAAGGAAATTCACAAATAAGAAGGGGAGAATTTGATTTATAATGAGATTAACAGAATCCTAAGCTGCTTACTTCGTGCTCTTAACTTTCTCACAAGAAAAATAAGCAACTTATGGGATAGTAAACAATTACTATGGAAACAAAATACGTCTGAAGAAAGAAGCTTAAGGGTTCAAAATATAAATCACAATATTGATCCATATTCACTATGAGAATTAGCTGTCATAGCAGCTGCTGACACATCAGGGGTTCACTCAGAAGCTGAATTCTCTCAATCAGACTCGTTTTCTCGAGAGAAATGCTAGAAATCTCTACCGGACCTTACCAATAATATGTATATGAAGGAGACATACTCTAAGTTAGGGCAGTTCTAGCCAATTCTTAATAGACGTCAGAGTTACGCCCTCGAAACCCTCGACTAAACTCTTAGATTCGCTCCTATGATTGAGTTGCTGACTCACATCTATATATAAACTTTCATATGTACTCTTTTGAATCTACTCTTAACCTAAATCAGGGACTCAAACCTGTAGCTCTGATACCAACTGTGATGGCCTCAACCTCGGGGTCAGGAGTTGACGTCATCAACAACAACAATAACAACATAATATAATCCAAATCATTAATAATACATAACCACGACCCCTTTAACAAGACCTTTTTCAGCTTTAAGTATGATTTAGGTTACAACTATTACAAAACTGACTTACAACAAACCATCTTGACGCATCTAACCTAATACAGCAACTCATCAGACCATCCTTGGTCCAACACAACTACCTCAGAGGAGCTTGACACAGAAGGAACTGGAGCTCTGCCCTGACTACCACATAAGAGTCTCCTAGGAATCTGCAATACATATATAAAACATTCTGCAAGGGTGAGCAATCAATTGCTCAGCAGTACCACTATATGAATAACAAGTAAAACAATTTTTAATAAAATAGTTATAGGAACATAATTCATAGTTCGTTAGAAAACGAGTACAACATGTATAAACTGGATATCAAAACTAGCATGCTCTGGAAAACAATATCATCAGTCGTGTGCTGTGCAAAAATACCAGAGTCGAATTTAGCATGCTATTTCTATTTCCAAAACCACTGTTCCATTACAGGAACCATAAATTATCTGTCCCGTTACGGGGACCACAAAACCACTTGTTCCGTTATGGGAACTACTAAACCAAAATCAGATATATAATTGGATGAATCCTAGGGACAGCTGATCAGTCTATCCCACCACAATTTGTTCCGGAACTCAGAGACTAGCTAGGTCTATATTACGCTGGACTAAGCGGTTTAAATAGGGCGCGCAACCGACTTATCCTCTTACGCAAACCCGATGGGTTGTTACGGGCCTCTTACGCAACCATCCAATATCTGATCCGTTTTTATCCAGTTTTCCAAAATTAATTATACCTATATCTTTTAAATAATTATATCACATCACACATTCTCAAAACCTTTCCAATTTTATTCATAATCTAGACATAGGCATTTTCAGAAGTCACTTTTTCCCCAAAACATCAGTTAATAAAACATATTTAAATACGGGGAATACGTAACTTAAAACGTTCTATTCCAGTACGTAAATTAAATCAACAATTATTCATATATACTGAAATGTAAAAGATTTGTTCAGGGGTACTTGCCTTGCAGAGCTTTACAACTATCTCTGTTTGACCTTGAACCGATTTGGACACTCGGCTGTATTGCCTTACTATTCAACTATCCTGGATCCGACCTCGACACTCAGATACTTCGCTTGGAACCTTGCTGAGCTTATCGACTGATCACTAGGTTAGCTTTAGTTCGATATCAATTCTTGAGTCCTTCGACTAGAACCTATAGAGTCGAAATACCCTATGTTAGATGTCTAGGTATGCTTGACATATCCTCAATAACAAACCTACACATTCGATATCAAATCTCGACTCGTAATTATACATATTATAATAACACACACAACAATTAGGGTTCACGCATTCAAGATTCGGTTCAATATTCATTTTCAGAAAATACATATACTCGTCATTTTTCGAAATTAGGGTTATTGATTTTGGCAAAATATTTCATCACAACGTACAGTCAAGTTTCGTATAATATATATATATATATATTTATATATTTGCTCGACGTCCGGATAATTACCGGATACGCTTCCGTATTTTTGTAGTGCGATTTTCCGGAAATCGGGCAACGTCTCCTTTATTTATTGGACTACCCGTCGAAATATAAATCGACGTCACAACCACAAATTTCACAACAACAACTACAATAAATCACTATTCCAAAATTCCCAATCACCGATGTAATTCAATAATCACAACCAATTCAATTACCCCGATACAATATTTACTAATTAACTAATTCGATCCAGAATAAAAATATACAACCAATTTTATTTATTTAAAAATATTAGGACTCATAAATAATCATCACGGCCCACCGTCCGCTCGTAAAAATTCATCGCGGACGGTGGCAAAATTCATTGGTGCCCGATAAATTCGGGTGTCCAAATGAAATTTACCGATAAATTAAAATGAATTTCCTCATGCAATAAATTTATTTCACGAATTATTACTCAAATATTTCTTTCAGCAGGAACAATTAAAACTAAATTAAGCTAACAGAAACCACACACGCACGCGCATGTGGGCCACCTCGCCGGAAAGGAATCTGGCGGCGGCCGGAGAACAACATTCAGGCAACATAGCAAAGATAAAGTAGCAATAGAGGGATTACATGAACATATACATACAACACATGTTTATATATATGCACCAACAACAGAACAAAATCAAGACAAATATTTGAGGATTCAAGGCAACTCGAACCAAAAACACGACGGCGGAAAAATAGAGACAAGAATGGCTTGAAATTACCAAGACAGGCGCCATACGCGGGGAAACAAGGAAACAACAGGAAAGGGGAGTGGAGAGATTAAGAACAGGGAGGAGAGACACAAAGCGAAGAAGAAAAAGAAAAGAAGAAGAAGAGATCGAGAGGGAGAGGTGGAAAGATATGAACTAATATATGTATATATATGTATAAGAGAGGGACGAGAGCTTGAGAGGTCGAGAGAGATTTCCAAAGAATTGCAACCGAAAAGAATTGATAACAGGGGATGCGAATGAATTCGGCTGCTCCTGTTTCTGTTTTCTGCGATTTTAATTTTTTTTTATAAACAATCACAGCATGACACATATGAGAACGAGGCCTGGGAATTGAACACGTAACCAAAAAGGATAAATATAACCTTTTGGCAGCCCGGTTTAACCCGAAACTCGCAATTAACGAATCAAGTCGCGCCTAAAATAATTTCAGAAAATTACCAAATTAGTCTTAAAATATTATAAATATCCCGAAATTAATAAAAGCATAAATTTTGAAATTTTAAAATAATTTCTAAAACACAATTTATACCCACTTTTATTAATTTAAACGAATCAACGCGCGGGTGAAATTAATCCCAAAAATTTCCAAAATAATTTTAAAATTCTCGGAATATTCCAAACTTGAATAAATATGAGTTTCATAATTTTTAAAGAATCTGGATTTAAACACGGATTACCAATAAATGAAATCAGAAAATCATACATGTCTAAATAATTGATGAAATATTGGTTTCTAAATTTTATAAAATCCAAAAAATAATTATTGTAATTATAAAATCATAAAAACAATTTTAGAAACAATCCAAGTATTTATGAAAATAAATCTTCCCTAAAACCTCTTTTACAAGTAACAACGAGGCAATACAACTCAACAAACAATTATACAAATAATCCTTGAACACCAACGATCTCGCATAATTAATAACAAGTTAATATCCAACTTATGAAACCCATACACATATTTTATTTATTTAATTATTCAATAATTACATATTTAAATAATACTAAAAATATACGAGTCGTTACAGTGGCATCGGGTGGTATGTGGGGCTGGGTGTCGAGAGAGAATTGATAAGAAAATAGTTGGGTGGAAGAAAAGAAATGTGTGGTTGGAATTAAAAGAAAAATAAAAAATATTATAAATGGGTGCCTGAGATTAGATCTCATATCTCATTATAATTGGAGTTCTCATTTGAACAATTCCCTATATAGATATATTAAAATACTAGTATAACATCCCAAAAAGGGCCTTCCTCTAACAACTTAATATTTTAGAGTGAATGGTTTCTTAATATGGTATCAGATCTCAAGGTGGAAGATGATTAATGATTGATCCCTGCGACCTCCAATATTTCTCACAATTTGTCATGGCACGAAACATAAATTAATGTCCTAAAGATGTGATCCACTCTTTAACCCATAAATCAGCTTTCGAGTGAGGGCGAGTGTTAAAAATAATATAAAATTGTAAAAATTATACTAATATAAGACCATGGAAAGGGCCTTACTCTAATATTTTAAGATTTCAGAGTTACTGGTTCCTTAACAATATAAACCCAAAAAATTATGACATTTTTAACTCATTGATATTTTGAAGGATTGTTTTAAATATTGATTTAATACCATTTGAAATTGAAGTATGTTTTTTTTATTGAATACCTCAAAATTGTAAATATATTTATTAAACCCAAATATAATACATGCAGATTTTATTAAATTATTTAAAATACAAATAAAAAGCGCCCGGATTTTCAAAATCCAACAAAATCGTTCGATATCCCTAAATCTAATTAATAATAAACAAAATTACATACAATACTAGCCTAATTAATAGAATATAAAAGAGTGTAGGAGCAAAAAAAACTTGTAATCATTGTATCTAATAAAATGCCAGTAAATTTAATTTAGATGTGCAATTCTGGATGACAATTTGCAGTACAAGCTTTCATAGCATCGGGTCCGGCCCAACATTGAAAAGGAAGCACTACTACACAACATACACAATCAATATCGTTGCACTCCCTTCCCAAGCACCATGGTATATTTAGCAGTTTTCTATCCACCACCTCCCTCTCAACACGTTCTTTAATCATCATTCTATTTCCATCACTTGCCCGACAACCTGAATTCAACAATAATGTATATAAATAAATATAGACTATAGTTATACATGTATACATGCATATAAATAATTATTAACAAAAATCTACATTCAAATAGGAACAAATATTTCATGTAGAATTAGATAAAACTTAGAAAGGCAATAACGTACAATACAAAATGGTGTGAATCATGAATACCAAAAGTACAAATTGAATTCTTCTCTTTAAAGTCGTCATTGGTTTTCGACTTTTATTACAGAAGCTTACAGTTGTATGAGTAATTAAATTTCTTTACAAAGAATTATGTGCAGTTAACTCTCTTTAATACTACTAGAAATGGAAGGATCTTGATCATGCCAACTATCTGACATTTATTACTGCATTTAAACTTCTTTTGATAAATCTGGATTATAATTTGAAATGATTAAAATTCCAAATCTATTATCTATTATCTATCTATTATTATATCTATATCTATATATTTATATAAAGGAGGATCACGCGTGAGTGACGTGGCAGGCCTCAGCTTCCTTTTACCCGATTTCTCTCATTTTGGGCCTTTCTCAATTTTGAAAAATTCTCTTGCAAAATTAATCATCAGTTCTAGACTTTCTGTCTTCTTCTCTATCAATTGATAATCAGTTTTAGGCTTTCATTAGTTCTAGGCTTTCTGTCTTCTTCTCTATCAATTGATAATCAGTTTTAGGCTTTCTATCTTCTATATTAAACAATTTCAACCTTTTCGTCTGCCACTAGATCAAGCGCCAGGGTTGTTTATATGTACCGCTTGCTTGATTTAACAAGGTATGTTTATACTGAGTTTCGATTTTGTAGACTTGTGTGCATAAATTGAATGATACATACATGTTATATAATATATTAGAATTTGGTTTTTGCTTCGTCTCTCTCAATTCAGATGCAAAACAACTATCTCAAGGTCAGGATGGTTACAATCTATCAGGGGCTATATAGGGTTCATTTGACGCTAACAGTTCAGGCAAGTATAGTTAATCACATAATTGCTTTATATATGTTGTATATTAAAACTGCAACCGGATATGTGATGTAATTGTGAACCTGATTACGCAAATGTAGAACCTACGAATTACAACTGCACGAGAAGTTTAGGGCTAATAAATCGCCAAAAAAAGTGGTTAACTTAAACAATGTATATGTTGCTCTTTTGCTCCTGTTTTGTATGCGATTCTCTATTATTATGGTCTTGCAATGTTAGGTTTAATATAATTTGTGCAGTGTATTTTGGCTGATTTTATATCTCGATAATATTCTCTATTATTATGGTCTTGCAATGTTAGGTTTAATATAATTTGTGCAGTGTATTTTGGCTGATTTTATATCTCGATAATATAATTTCTCAAAGTGTGTATTTGGGTGACTATGAAGATATGTAATGATGGACATTTGTAGCACAACCTCCCTTTTTTCTAAAATGGCAATTGTCTGATATTCATTGGAACACATCATAGGACAGTGTGTTGTAATATTCAGGTTTGCGTAATTTCTTACATATATTTACTGAATATTATCATGCAGTGCTATTTATTCTAATATTTCTATTTTGACTATGAATTAGTTGTATAAAATATAATATATTATATATAATAAGCAACTTCCCGTGGCTAAATCAGTTAATTCATATTTCTTTATATTTTTTCCTGTGATGTAGGATGTATCCATTTTCTATTCATTTAAGGCATATCGTGTTGTAGTGTGTATTCATTTTCTATCATTTTAAGGCATACGATCGAACTTAAAGGGACATACGATCGAACTAAAAGGAAAGAACTGGATTGCAGACTCTGACCGGTAGTTCTATAAAGGTATGAGGCTTTTATTTGGTCAACACTATTTGACTTTTTTTGCTGCACGTATGTAGAGTAGATCTGATGTTTAATGCCTTAATACAAGATGTCCATGTTCTCATCCTCCGCCTATGTATAATCGCTACATTAATTGGGTTTTGGTGTTCATCTTTTATTTTATTAAGCGTTATTGTAAGCCACAACATATTGTTTCTATCTCTGTGTGACCTAAAGGTTGTTGCCAAGCCACTCAACATGTTTCAACCCAGGCCGTTTAGTTCTGCATGATAAGGAGTCTTACTTAGGCTTCAATTTAGAGAGATTCTTAGCATGCCTGAATCACTTTGGTTGTATTGATTCACAAGTTATGGTTTTTACTATTCCTATTAATTAATAGATTTGTTCTATAGTTAGTTTATGTTTGAATTCTGAACAAAAATGACTTAATGACAAACTCACCCTCTGTGGTTATAAAAAGATAACAACAAATACCTTTTAATAATTAAAACGTTCTTGCCTGCTACATTTGTATTCAGATTCAAGTTTTGGATGCTGATACTTTATTTACGTAACAAGGTTTAGATTTCTTTCAAATTTAATTTAATTATATATGCTTAGACCAAACAATTGGCCTGAGCATGGATGCCTCTTTGCAGTATGACAAACTGCAAATATTTATGTTTGTATAGTACTTTATTCAGCATTGTAGAATGCATTCATTCAGTACGACTTTTTTCTAATAATTTACAAACCAATAATGGAAAGTAGGCGGCCAATTGCGAGGACACCTCTTTGCACTATGGCAAAACTGCAGAATACATGTCGGTACGTCAATTTACTCATCACTCTACATGTTATGCAACTATTTTTTGATGATTTTACGTGTAGAAAAATTACTATATACTAATATAAATTTAGTGCAACTAATCATCCAAGAACAGGGAGCTTCACTGGTAGCAGGCTTAAGTAACACACTCATTAATAAGAATTTCCCACTAAGTTCCTCAATTAGATGGGGGGTTGAGAAGCATTGATATCTTATTCTTGGTTATGAGCTTGCGTTGTTGCCACCAATTCATGTTCGATTTTAGACTTTTACCATTATTTTATCTTGCCTTCGTCCTTTACTCCTGCAAGTTAAGGTTTACAATTATGTTTCCTGTTAATCTGTTGACTTTTTGTTGCTCATTGCGTTGTAATAACATTATTATTCAAGTCATTATCTGTGGCAAGAAGGGCCTGTTTCGAGTGATAATCCAGGTGCACATGCACTGGGTTCAGCTAATACAAATTCTGTTGGAACTGTGGACTTTAGTTCAGCTCAAGCTAGTGCTGGTGGTGGTGTTGGGAACTCGAAGAGATGAAAAAGATATGTAAGTCAATCAATCTTTTTATTTTAGTCCTATTTTAAAATTTTCTGCTTGGACTAATTAATTGTACGGTATAATTATCATAAATGATTTTGTTCAGCTATTTGTATATTTTGGTTTCTTAAGCTGGTCAAAGTGCTTATTAATTAGTTTGAGCATCTGATTAGTTTGTTTGGTTAATGATCCTAGGTCATTGTTGACGAAGTGTCTAATGTTGGTGACACTTTGAATATCTGATGCACCGATGTTCTTTGAGAAAATTAGCAATCAATTTATAGATAAAGGTATTATCGATATTGAATTCTGATTCTGATGATTTGACAGGTTCATGGTGTGCTGAATACAGTGGCCTGGGGAATTTTATTGCCTTTGGGGGCATTGACAGCTTGGTACTTGAAGGTATTTAAATCAGCTGATCCAGCCTGGTTTTACCTTCACGCTTTCTGTCAATCTTCGGCCTACATCGTTGGTGTTGCTGGATGGAGCACTGGCCTCAAACTCGGCAGTGATTCACCGGGAATTACATATCACAAGCATAAAAATATTGGCATAACTTTGTTCTGTCTTGGAACTCTTCAGGTACTAAACATTCTTAACTCTAAGTCTGTCCTTGAAAAAACATTAGTTAAAACACCTATAACATGTCAGTCAATTTTTTCGTTGATAATATGGGGCAGGGCTCTATGTTGCCACTCCCAATTGGCTTTGGAAATGAATAGATAAATTGGTTGCCTTGTATGCTTTTGTCTCTTCATGATATCGTGTGTTCTTACTCTTCCGGAAGTGCATTCAAATTGGCCATGCTATGTGTTGTGTATAAAACAAGTGCATGTGATATCATTGACAAATGACCAATTTTTTAGTGTTTAATTACTTGAAACTTTCCAAAGTTTGCCCCTTTCATATTTTCGGAGATAATATACTTGCATTTTTAAAGCAATCAAAGAAAGTAAAACTTAATTACATTATTTTATTATGATCCATGTTCCAACTCAAAGAGTACCTATTATATGTATCATTTCTTTTTTTTGTTTTTAATGTTTCAGGTCCTTTGCAGCTGATTAACCAAAAGGAAAAGGAAGAAATGGTCAGCTTGTGCAAGAACAAGGAGGTGGAGTTTTTTATAAATGTTTACTTCAATAAACTATTATGATAAATTTGATGTTACATTCAAGCAATAGCAATTTCTGGTAATGATTTCTCTTTTTCACTCTTTTATGTATAGTTGAAGTGAATTGTTTTACTTTCTTATACAAGAAGTGTATCAACACTAATTCTGCAAATCAAGAATATAGGGGTTCATGTGTGTTCTTTTGATTTGTAGCATACCAGATAAGAGAATCTAGACTGGCTTTGGAGGAAGCTGTCATTGGCAAAAAAGGAATGGAGTTTGTCTGAGTTTTGAGTTTTGGAGGCTTCTTTGAATTGCTGGCATGGGTAAAAAAATGTAAACTGTCTTGTTATGAGATACCTTGAATTTCATATTGAACAATTGATTATAATATCACAGCCACCACTTTGTATTACCCCAGTCGAAGTAAAATAGAGAGTTCTTCTCAATAACAGATAAAGGACTACATACCGCACGCCACACTTGCAAATAGCAACACTCCAATAGCGGCAAACTTATAAATCATTTTTTTACTCGACTTTATTGTATAATAACATAATGATAATGATAATGGCTTTATTTAATCAAACTTAACAAAAAATGATAAATAATTTTATTATTTTTCTTAACTAGAGATAAATGATACTCCCTCAATTTCTTCCAATTGTTTACATTTCTGAGAAAGTGTCTGGCACGTATTTTAACTTGCATAAAAAGTATAGTTATGTAACTATTTTTACAATTTTTTTTTCTGAATAAAAGTTGAATATTTTAATTTTTATTCAGAAAAATAAAATTGTAAATTTTTTTTACAGAATTATACTTTATATGCACCTTAAAATGCGTGTCGGACACTCTCTAAAAAATATAAACTATTGAAAGGGACAGATGGATATAAAAGAAAGTGCAAAATAAATTACTCATATTGAATAAAGCCATTTCAGTTACAATCAATATTTACAAAATTTTGAAAAATAGAGGCATGGATTATTTAGTTATTTCATTCCCAAAAAATCCAAGTTCCAATTATTGTACTCATTTTTTTAAAATATTACCCTATTAACTTAATTTTTAATTTTAACAAAATTGCTCCATTTAATTTTTTTTATATTGTATATGTGATTTCACATTTTTCTAAAATATTTTTATCACAACAGCGCGATTTATTTTCACATTTTTTTAAAATGTTTTTACACAACCGCGCGAAGCGCGGTTTCCGCACCTAGTTAATAATAGCCCAACATGGGGCAATATTGATGAGATATTTTATTATCTCAAAAATCATGAAACATTTTATTCTTTGTAAAATGTCTAATTTACCCTTAGAAATTGGTGAGACATAAAATTCAACTTAAAATATCTAATTTACCTCTTTTTTCATAAATTGTATAAAACTTGTTATTAAAGGGAATCGAACCCAGGTTTTCAAATTACAATAGCAATCAACTTACCACTCTGCCACTTATTCACATTAGTCTTTCACCATGCATATAATATATGTACGTGTGATCGAAACTTATTGTTACCTCAAAATTTTGAGACATTTTGTTATTCGTAAAATGTCTAATTACTCTTAAAAGTTAGTGAGACATAAAATTCAATTTTTTGATCATAAACTCTTTATATTTGATAAAAATACAATAACTTTTTATTAAAAAATTATAAGTTTTAAGTAATTATAAATGTGTTAATGAATACATAATTAAAATATACATAGTATTATATTTTTAAAAATAAATAAACATTCACGGGTATAAAGAGCCATTAAACTTCAGCTTATTTCGAATTCAAAATTAGTACTTCACTTATTTTTTAAATGATACTCAAAATTTGACAATGTGATCCAGCATAAAGTAATCGTCATTATCCAGTTTTATAGGTTCAAAATTACGATCTCGATAAAAGCATCTTACAAATACGACAAATTTTTGTAAATGCTATATAGATAAGGATTGATGTGTTTGAGACTTTTTTTTTGTAAAATCAAGTTAATAACTAATGGGTATCAAACTTACTAACTTGATCGGTGATAGATAATTATTTTTCGGATTTAACTCGGTTTTTAAAAAATACTCAAAATTTGAAATTAGTCTTCACCAAATTTGATATGATTACATAATATACACACATAACATACACACACAACATACACACAACATACATACATACATACATACATACACAACATACATACATACATACATACATACAAACAAACATATATATATATACATACATACATACATACATACACATGTACGTGAGAGATGGGTCTGAGTCATCCTCACGTGACAATCCCGAGATCGAAGAATTTTACATGTAAAATTTTAAGGGTGTATTTGTAAATTCGATCATATTTTATATATTTACAAATATATCCTTATACATTATATGAGAAAATAGTCTAATATCAAGATTTTATCCAAGGTCATCCACATGTGCAATATTATATATACAAGATGAGATTCAGTCTTAACGTGTAAATCCACCTCTCAACTCATATATAACTTTGGTTCAACATCATTTATTAAAAAAATAGTTAAAATTATATTGAATACACATAATTTATAACAAAAATATATTTATTACATTTTATAATTTATTTTTTAAACAATTTAAGACAAGTGTTTAACAAATATATAACTTAAGTTCTACACATATGTTAAACAATAGTTATACATGTGTAGATCAAATAGATAAAATAATTTTACATTGGTATTATTAATAAAATTATATTAAATTAATAATGTTTCCTTTTTGCATAACCAAATTTAATATTGATGAACCTTAGAAGGATAGTTCAAAATTATGAAATATATATTTAACAAAATTTTAACAACGGTTTTACACATTATATATTAAATAAATAAAATTTTCATATCTTTGTGCTCTAATTTGATATTGATGAATTTTAAAAGGATATTGAAAGATTAAATTATATGTATTCAATTAAATTCCAACTATTATTTAATAAATTAAGTTGAATTTACATGTGTGCGGGCACGTGTACTGCATGTGTGTCATTTACAATATATTATCTAATTATTAGAAGAAAAGATTAAAATTATAATAGATAAAATTCGAAATGATTTAAATGACGATATTAATTCATAACTCAAGATCAAATTTTAGAAAATAATCCGTGCCTTGCACGAGTTTTTATGCTAGTTATTAATAATATGAATCTATCTCTTCTATAATAGGAGAACAAGAGGATACTATTAATGAGATTTTTTAATCCCAGTGAAATGACGGATTTGCCCATGTATATACTACAATAAAAAAAAATGTTATTGGAGAGAATCGAACCCTGATCTATCCATTAAGACTCACACTACAATGCCACTAGGCTACTATGTCTTTTATGATTTCAATTAAGCATTTAATATGTGTGTGTCGCTAGAGATTTAAATTTCAGTTTTTTATTGTGATTCATGAAATAACATTTTTAGTCAAGTTTTTCATTACATATATATATATATATTGATTTAGTTAGTTATATATTTCTAAATTATTAAAGTTACTGGTTAAGATAATAATTCTGATCAACATTTAACATATAAAGATAGTTGTTATACGAAAAAATATATATAAATTAAGATATAAGATGTATTCGGTAAATAATGTAATATATTTTTAAATAAATGTCTTATTAAAATCTATGATAGTATATATAAGAATTAATTAACAATGTCAAATATTTGTATTCACAGTGATAGGAAAAATAAATAAATTTTTGATTCGTATTTATTCAATAAAAATTATATGGTTAGAAAATATATGTTATATATTTTTTAGAAAAAATGGAATGCTAAAATTTTTAGTAATTTAACCATATTGAGGGTAAAAAATTAAAGGGAAAATGGATTTTTTCGTCACCCAACTTGTTGTGTATTTAGAAACCTACCACTCAACTATAATATTTTTTGTTATACTCACTAATGTTAGGTTCAGATATTTTTTAGTCACTAACATTAGGTTCAGATTTGATAATTAGTATTTTGTCAACCTTTTGTAGCTTTATTAAGAAAAAAAATTGGGAAATAAGAAATTAAAAAAAAATAAATATAGTTAAATTAGCAAACTGATCATAAAGTACTAAAAATATTAAAAAGTTACATATCAATATTTTACCAAACCACACATTCAAAATCCAATGAAATCACTAATCACAACTCCTTCATGCAACTCTTACTCACCCGGAATCAAAACTATAAACCCATTTATTCTAATAGAATCGTGAAACAAATATATATAAACACAAAATTAGAATAATGTTGTAATAATGTGAATTTGGTATTAAATCAAACAACTCTCACAAGATATTTTTCTTACAAACATACTTTTATAACTTTCATTTAAAATTTTATTTTTGTATATAAAAATTTAAACGTTAAATTATTATTCAGAAGAAAAAAATTTAAATAATTTATGAAACTATATATTTTAGGAGTCCTAAAATGCGTGTCAAACTCTCATCACCCAAGGTAAACATCTTGGGAGACATATAGAGTACTATATATAAAGATATAGACATATATTAAATTAATAAAATATTACAGACTACCACTATATTTTAATAATGCTACAAAAAATTCAAATAATGATAATAATCAAATTCGAACCTAACGTTAATGACTAAAAAGAAGATGAACCTAATATTAGTGAGTAAAAGAAAAAAGAAATTATAGTTTAATGGTAAGTTTCTAAAGATATGATAAGTTGGGTGACCAAAAAAATCCATATTCCCAAAATTAAATAACTTAACAATTATGCGATAAGTGGAGTAGTGTTAGATTTATACATAATTCATAAATTAATTTTATTTTTGATTTAGAGTATGAGCTGCTTCAGTAAGAGTTGGTGAAGGTTCTTGTGTACTCTCCTCAAAAATAGGATCATTGATAACTGCATCCACCTTTGACAATACATCCTGATGAGTCTTCTTTTCCTTCAGTAGTTGCTCAGAATCAGCAAGAAGGTCACCTTGAGGAAAGTCAACAATGATTTATGCAGCCTATTGGTCTGCATCTTCCTTTTGAGAAGATGGTTCTTGTGTGACTGGAAGTGTCTCAGTTTCTAAATCCCTTTGAGACTTAGGTTCTTGTGGACTGACATCCATAGCAGAGGACTGAGCCTTGTTCTTCTTTCTGATGTACCGAACTACATTTCCACCTTTTCTTTTCAAACTGCTCTTTTCAGCTATCTTGGGTACTTCAGTTTCTTTGGTCACTGAAATCTTTTTGAGTAGAACACTAGCATCAGTAGTTGGCTCCTTGGTACCAGTAATGTCAACAGAGTCATCATGAATTGCAACTGTTGATTTCTTGATCTTTAACCTAGACGCAATGGGCATCTGATCATCAGAATTAGAATCATCTTGCATGATCAGTCTTCTTTTCCTGACCGGGAAACATTCTTCTTTCTTCTCACTCTCACTCTCACTCAGTAAGGCCTGTAAAGTTTTCTGTTCAGAGTTAACAGATTTCTTAACTAGCCGTTGCTTTGTTACAACTGATGCCTTTTGGGAGACACTAGAGGAGGCTAATTTAGGAGCAGGATAGATTGCTATTTAAGAGGAACAGTGCTTGGGTTAGAAACAAGATGGGTAGTGTCTTGTTCCACAATATCAAGAACTGTTACATAGGTGCCAACATCAAAATTCACAGGCACTTGTGAAGGAGTAGGTCTATTTCTCAACAGAAATTGCCTGACCTCCTTAGGCAGGAAGTGAGGTTGTGTGTATGATGATTTGTGTCACTGAAGTTTTTTTGTGTGTATATAGGTTTGTAAAGATGAATTTTGTTTAACACACACGCACGAAGAAGGAAGCTTAGTGAATTAGACTTCTGAAAGACGGCAATTACTGAGTAATAGGATTTAAAAGTAGAGTAAAGTGCGGAATTAGCAACAAAATACGCACAACTCATTCAAGAAATTACTGTGTGAATTTATTCAACAGATAATCCACTATTAATAATAATTAAATAAGATATTCAAGTTCAACACAAAATAACTCAGAATTATTTAACAATAATATTCTAAATTAGAATATGTTGACCTGTCGTCAGTATTTGGAACCGCTAATCTATCAGGATTTGATAATCTCAAGATTTGTCGATTCAGATTTATCAGTATTTGTCAAAAACACAAACTCATTAGAATACCACAATTTAATCTCAATAACCATGAAAATTTTGATAATAAGTGTATGATTTAGAGATTAACAGGCTACAATTAAGAACAAGCACATGCACACATAACTAAAGAACATAGATTAGGTCTTGTAAATAAAAAAATTTCATTAATAGTTCAAGAGAGTACATTTCATGAAATTTTGATTACATGCATAAGAGATTACAAAAGTATCATAATCTAGTAGATAAGAACTCCAATCAGCCTTGGTCTAAGAAGCCTGACAAAGCTGATGGTGAAGAGAAACAGGCAGAGGAACTTTGTCAGGAAAACCAAAGCTGTTGATGTTTATTGGTTGCCCCTGCTCTTCACGAACAACATAGGAAGACGGATGATCCGTTCCTGCTGACGGAGAGCCTCTCACCTTTCTTCCTCCAGGCGTTCGAGATGGAGGTGATAATCCATCTCGAATAACAAGAGGTGCGTCCAGACCTCCTGCGGAACCCAATTCCACACTTCATTGGGAATCGCAGTGATGTGCCATTCTTGCTGCCAATCTTCTCTGCTAAATGAAAGGAATATGTCCTAAGTCCAATCAGGTATTAGGATTTAGGAATAACTCTTTATGTAATCTGTTTTAATTTCATTGATATTAATAAAAGACTTGTTTTGTTTTTATTACGGGCTTTATCTATTTAAGTGTTTAAATAAGATATACCATAGTTTAGAGTAAAGCTTTTTATGGATTATGATGAGATCATAATAGTGAGACCTAAAAAGATGATAACTCTAAACTTAAATTATTCCTGATCATAGGATTACTAACTGGTAATTAATAATCCGTAAAGATAGGTACATACTATGCTTGCTTCATTATGAAGGATGTTTGTTCTCATAGACATTTGTGTGGTGACACTATAGCTAGTATATAGGTGCTTATTATGGAATAAGTTCACTGAACATGACTCGCCCAGCTGAACAACTGATAGAGTTCACTCACGTGTCAGCAGTTGTTCGCTTAGTGATAGTTGTACAAGTATCCTTAGACTTGAGGTCATCATAGTCATCTTGTGTACACTGAACTATGCTTTGGTTTAGTTCTTAGTCTCCAGGGACAATTATTAGGGCTCTTCTGGGTATAGGAATTTGTACACGAAGATAGTGTATGATCAATAAAGGATCTACCCCTTCCAGTGAAGGAGGCGAATGTTCAAGGCTGATCCACTTATGCTAGTTCAGGAATCTCTGGCCAGAATAAATGAAATTAGAAAGGAGTTTCTAATTTGCATAGAACTACGCATAGTAAATGGTAAGCAAGTGATTGAATTAGATAGGCTTGACACGAGATCCATGCCTTGTATTTAATCGGAACATTGTAGGGTAGAAGGAGTTTATTGTACGGTAACTATTCACTAAAAGGTTCTTGGTATTCTAAGCAGTGAATTCATATTATCCGGATAGTCGCGATATGTTGAGAAGCATCACTCACGATGTAGAATAAATGTGATTAATTAATTAATCATATTTAATAAATTAGAGAATTTATATAAATAATGATAAAATAGTTTTATTATTATTTATTTATACTACCGGCTTAATATTGAACCTACAGGGTCACACCATAAAAAGAGAATGATTTAATGGTGGAGAAATTAATTAATAATGGCTAATAATTATTTATTTATGAAATAAATAATTAATTGGTAAATTTAATAATTGATTAAATGAGATTTAATTGATTATAAATTAATTAAGAAAAGTTCTTAATATTATTAATTAAGGATTTAATTTTTGGAAATTAAATCAAGAGAGAGAATTATTTCTAAAGTATTTAGAAAAATGATTAATAATTAAAAGGTGTTTTAATTATTAATGAGAATAATAAATGAGATAATAATAATATTATTTATGGGAAAATTTCAGCTGAAAATTTTGCCTATAAATACACTATTATAGACCCTATTTTATTTGAACCCACATCAAACCCGAAAAACCCAAAAAAGTTTGGAAAACCCAATTCTCTCCACCTCCTTCTTCCTCCTTAACATCGTTTTCTTGGTGGATACCGGTGGAGTGCTTCACACTTGAGGAGCAACTGCTAAGAATCTCTGATCGTTGTCTCCGAATTATTTTAAAAGGTTAGATTCGATCCCTCGAATTTTTATTCACGATTTATATGCTTTTATTTGGATTTTGTATGTGTAAAAGTGTTTTACAATGACCCCGCTGCGTTAAAAATCCAACATTGGTATCAGAGCATAGGTTGTATGCATATAAAAATTTCAGAATTTTATGTGCTTGTATGAATTAATTATGATTTTTACAAGTTATATCATGGTTTAATTTTGTCTGATGAGAAATCGTTTCTCAGAATAATTTTGAATGTTGATCTGGGTTCTACAAGTGTTCTAGATTGTCTGGGTATTTTTTTCATAATTTTAGGATGTATAGATTTTTTATTATGAATTTTTGAAGTTCTTACAATTAAATTCATAATAAAATATAGATATATATATATATAATATGTTGTATATATACATTATCTGTGTTCTTGCTGCTGCTTTAAAAGAGAGTGTCTGCTGTGCACGGAAGCAAAGGAGATGTCAGGTCAGAGTTGTCAGGCACGACAACCGAGAAAGAAAGCAACGGCGACTGATTTGTAATGATGACAATGATATATATTTATACATGAACATTTAGCAAATAAATTCACTTAATTTAACATCCATATAATAAAATACATCAAAAATTCCCAACGTAATATGTTCAAAAATATTTAAGACACATCAGGATTTGATCAATATATACCAGGATTTGATCAAATATAAAATAAAAGGAAATTATTTGTCCCAACTTACCATACCATGTTCATTGACAAGCTTTGTAAATATTGCTTCAGGTAATGGCTTTGTGAAGATTTCAGCCAACTGCTGATCGGTAGGAACAAAATGAAGTTCAATTGTCCCTTCCATAACATGCTCTCTTATAAAGTGATATCTGATACTGATATATTTAGTAAGAGAGTGTTGCACTAGGTTTTCTGTCATAGCAATAACACTTTGATTATCACAATAAATAGGAATTTTAGAAAATGATAATCCATAGTCCATGAGCTGATTCCTCATCCATAATAACTGAGCACAGCAGCTCCCAGCTGCAATATATTCAGCTTCAACAATTGAAGTAGAAATGGATTTATGCTTCTTACTAAACCATGAGACTATTCTTCCTCCCAAAAAATGACAGCTTCTAATGTACTCTTCCTGTCTATTTTACAGCCAGCAAAGTCAGCATTCGAATATCCACACAATCCAAAATCAGCTTCCCTTGTATACCATAGACCAAGTGATGCAGTACCCTTGAGGTATCTAAAGATTCTCTTCACTGCAATAAGATGTGTCTCCCTAGGATTTTCCTGAAATCTTGCACACAAACAGGTGGCAAACATAATGTATGGCCTACTAGCCGTTAGGTAGAAAAGGGAACCAATCATACCTCTGTAGTTTGTGACATCAACTGTTGTCCCTTCATAAGGATCAAGTTTTGTAGCAGTTGCCATATGAGTAATTGTAGTTGCACTTTCTTGCATATTAAACCTTTTCAACAGATTTTTTGTATACTTTGACTGATTAATGTACATGCCATTATAAGTCTGCTTAATTTGCAACCCCAAGAAATAGCTCATTTCTCCCATCATACTCATTTGATATCTCGATTGCATCAACTTTGAGAACTTATCACACAGTTTTTGATTAGTTGATCCAAAAATGATATCATCCACATAAATTTTAAGTAAAAGCAGATCTTTACCTTTATTCAGATAAAATAAAATTTTATCTATTGTACCTTTTTTGAATTCACTTTCAAGTAGAAACTGAGCAAGGGTCTCATGTCATGCTCTAGGTGTTTGCTTTAGTCCATAGAGTGCTTTGTCAAGTCTATAAACATAGTCAGGATGTTTAGGATCCACAAAACCCGGTGGATGTTCAACATAGACTTCATCTTCAAGTTTTCCATTGAGAAATGCACTCTTGACATCCATCTGAAAAACTTTGAACTTCTTGTGTGCAACATATGCCAAGAAAATTCTGATTGCTTCCAGCCTAGCAACAGGAGCAAAAGTATTATCATAGTCAATTCCTTCCTGTTGTGAATATCCTTTAACCACTAACCTTGCCTTGTTTCTGACAATGGTTCCATCAGAATCGATTTTATTTATAAAGACCCACTTTGTACCTACAATTGACTTGTTCTTAGGTCTAGGCACCAGCTTCCATACTTCATTTCTTTCAAACTCATTCAACTCTTCTTGCATAGCTATGACCCAATATTCATCCTTAAGTGCATCTTTTATTTTCTTTGGCTCTTCCTTAGAAAGTAGATTGTGATACAAAAATTTATTTTGAGTTGCACTCCTTGTCTTTACACCTTCATCAGGATTTCCAATGATCAGATCAGGAGTATGATCTTTGGTCCATTTTCTGGCATTAGGAAATGTCCTTCTTGAGCTAGATGCTCCCCTTGAATCATGTGCCTCATCAAATACATTTGAGGCTCCCCCTGAATCAGTGCTGTTAACTCCTGATGAAGAATTAGGACTTGAATCATGTTCTCCTGATGTTGAATTAACATTAGATTCTGAGTGATCAGATTGAGAAGAACCTTGAGTTGACTCTTCGGTGTTAGTACTATCAGTTGAACCTTTCTGTTGCTCCCCCTCAACATATGCAGGTTCATTAGTACAATGATCAGCTTCAGGATCTAAAGGAGTATCAGGATTTGGATCATCAGTAATTGATAATCCATTAGAGTTTGATGCAGATTCTAACAGTGCATTTTCATTTGCAAAGATCAAACTTTCATGAGAGTCTTCCTCAAAACCGGGAATCTTCTTATCATCAAAAGATATATTGATAGAGATAACTACAGTATTTGTTCTCAGATTGGAAACCCTGTATGCTCTTGATGGTGAGTAACCAACAAAGATTCCTTCATCAGCTTTTGATTCAAATTTTCCTAGCTGATCAGTATGAGTTCTCAGAACAAAACACTTACATCCAAATACATGAAAATGTTTGAGACTGGGCTTCTTTTCTTTCAGCATCTGATAAGGAGCAACACCATGTATGTTTATCAGTGTGATATGCTGAGTATAACAGGCTATGTTTACTGCTTCAGCCCAGAAGTAAGTGGGTAGTTTAGCTTCTTCTATTAGAGTCCTGCGAGCTTCAATCAGAGTTATGTTCTTTCTCTCAACAACACTATTTTGTTGAGGTGTGTCAGGAGCTGAGAATTGTTGTTATATACCTTTGTACTTACAGACTTCCTCCACTTTTGAATTCTGGAACTCAGTGCCATTATCACTTCTCAGTATTTTCACTTTAAAGTAGGATCCATTCTCAATTTGCCTTACATTATCCAGAAGAATTCTGGAGTTTCATCCTTCCTGTGTAGAAAATAAACCCAAGTGTATCTAGTGAAATCATCAACAATTACAAGTGTGTACCTTTTCTTGTTGATAGACATTATGTTCACTGGTCCAAAGAGATCCGGATGTAACATGTGATATGGTTCAGTGATAGAGAATTCTGTTTTGCTTTTGAAGGATACTCTTCTTTTCTTGGACTTTTGGCAAGCATCAAAAAGACCATCAGATGAGTATAGTATATTTGGTAATCCTCTTACTAGCTCCTTCTTGGCAAGTTCATTGATTGAATTGAAGTTGAGATGTGAGAGCTTCTTATGCCAATTCCAGCTCTCATCTACTGATGCCTTAGAAATAAGGCAAGTAGCTTCTTGCTCAAGACTTTCATGCAGTCTTGCTTCATATATGTTGCCATGTCTGTATCTCATCAAGACAACTTTCTTTGACTTGTTATGAATAACTTCATAGTGAGAGTCATAGAACACCACATGATAACCTCTGTCAGTGATTTGACTGATGCTTAAAATATTGTGCTTCAGTCCTTCCACCAGAGCTACATTCTCTATTACTACCTTTCTAATTACCAAGTTTCCATATCCCAGAGTGTGTCCTATATTTCCATCCCCATAAGATATATCTGGACCAGCCTTCCTCTCAAATTCTGACAGCAGGGATTTATTTCCAGTCATGTGTCCTGAACATCCATTATCCAAGAGAAGAGTATTTTTCCTGTTACCCTATAGTCAGAGGAGTGATTAATTAGAAGGATTTTTAAGGACCCATACTTGTTGGGCCCTCATTTTGGACAGCTTAAGTCTTTGTGTTTCAGACTTACTTCTAACAGTTTTTCCCTTGTCAGGATTCGTCTTATCAGAAGTAGATTTAGTAGAACTAGGAGAATTAAGCACATAAGCAATTTTATTGAATTTTGGAAAAGGTTCATAATAGTTATGATACATCTTATGATAGGAACTACAAGTATAAATTGAATGCCAACTACTGCCACAATGAAAACATGAATTTTGTGGTTTGTAAAATACCGATCTACCTCTAACATCAGACTCAGGAATAACAGTTTTCATTTTCTTATTCCTCCTGCAATCAATAGCAAGATGATTAGTATTACCACAGTTAAAACAAGTTTTTCTAGGGGCATTGGGAACAAACTTATAGTTAGAATCCTTAGAAATACCTTGCTTACCATTCCTGTTTCTTTTTGGACTTTTTACTTGATGTTTGTTAGTAACCTCAGATAATTTCTTTTTCAATTGTCTTTTAGACAAAAGTCCTATGTTCTTTTCTTTCGTAACAGTCTTAATGGTCTCCTTGTTTCCCTCTCTTTGAGTTTTATCATTTACTACCTTTTCTTGGGATGCTGAGGTTGAACCCTTCTCAAAGGTAGATTTGGGTTCATCAACTTCTGAAGAGATAAATTTAACATTAGTCTTAAGGGTAATTTTATTTTCAGTGTCAACATCCTTAACTCCATCTACATAACCAAGACATTCTTTCCAGTTTTTCTTAGAAATCATCTCATGAACCTTTTTTCCTGAAACAGTCCAGGCTTTAGGGGTTTACCTCTCATTTTCTAATTCATTCTCTAACATACTATACTTAGCTTCTAGTATCTTTGATGTATGTTTAGCTTTCTCACATTCTTTTTTATTTGATGATGAATCATCAGTATCTGATTCTGGCAGATTGTTATTTTTCCTTGCAGCTTCAACAAACCTGTCTTTTGAAGCTTTAGCATTTACTTTCAAAGCAACTAATTTTCCCTTGTTGCTTTTCCTCTCTTTCCTTTGCTGAACTTCCAAATCATGAGTTCTCAGCATGCCATAGATCTCATCTAGAGTGACTATTTCCAAATCATATTGATGAAGTCTGAGTCTCTCATTCCTCATTCAAAGCTGTCAGAAACTTGGTGTTTGAATCTTCCAGATCTTACACCTTTCCCACCAAAGATAGATTGTTAAACAGAGCGAGAAACCTGTCATAGATGTCGGTGAGACTTTCATCAGACTTGGCCTCAAAATGTTCATATTCTTGAATTAGAACAACCCTTCTGTTCTTTTTGATGGCCATTGTTCCTTGATATTGAGGCTCAAGGGCATCCCAGATTTCCTTGGCAGTCTTGTAGTCTATAACCCTGTTTGACATCACAGAGTCAAGACTGTTATGCAAAATGTTTCTTACCTTTGCATCCTTCAGCACAACAACTTTCTCTTTTGGTGTCCACTTACTCTTCTCCTTTAACTGAAGGTGTTCAGCAACAGTAGGAGTTGCATGTAGCAATTTTGTTGGCTTGTAAGGTCCATCATTGATTACATCAAGGTAGTCTGGATCTGTAGCTTCCAGGTGCATGAGCATCTTCACCTTCCATGTAGGATATTCAGACTTTTTCAGAATGGGGATTTTAATACTTTCATACTTGTTCAAAGACATGTTTAGATCGTTTCTGATTATAAATTTATCAGTTTGCTCTGATACCAATTGTTGGCCAGTAGTAATACAATTGTTTAAGGGGGTTGGATACAATTGTATAGATGTTTCGAACAAGTATAAAAATATAACAGTTCTTTATATTTCTGATAAAAACTGTTACAAATTCTCTCAAGAAATACTGATGTTCTTGAGAGTGGCTAGGTCATATAATTCTCGAGTTAATCATTATGTGATGACCTAAATTGTGTTTATATAATACATAGCTGCTACAAATCAATCTAAGATATGCATTATCAATTACTAACAAAAAATGATACATATCTTTAACTGAATACATAAAGTCCTATCACTCAGAACGTAACAGATATCCATCCCTCAAGTAAGGAACATAATCAATCTTCATAACAGACCGCCTTTAGATGCCGATGACATGCAAATACTGATGATGCATCAAATCCTGACGACACATCAAATACTGATGACATCTAAAACACAGTCAGATCCTGAGCTTCTTCTGATCATTGAGAATTAACACATAACACCGCAGATTTATAGCTTGTTGCTTTGGTTCTTTTTATATTTGTAGCTTCGAATCTTTGTATTTGGAGTTGTAAGCTAACCCTCCGGGTATTTATACTTTTGAATAAAAGAATATTTACCCAGAATCTCTTTGTTTGTTTATTTCATTTTTAGTTTTGATATTCCGCTGCATTAAATCGATAAAAATGAAAAACATACATTCACCCCCCTCTGTATGTACCTTTTGGACTTGAAAATTGGTGTCAGGGCTTGTTGATTGATATACAGATCTGATCCATTAGATTAGCAAGTTTTGTTGTTGATTTTGGTTGTACGGAGTCTGAGAGTGTTTTCAGTGTGTAGATATGACTCTGGGTTTTGTTGGTTTTGGCTTGACTGTTTTGGTATTGTTGACTGACTGGGTTATCATATTTTGAGATGGTATATTACAAATTTTTCTTAGATCTGAAAAGATGAGTTCTCAGAAAGTCAGTAGTATTAAGGTTCCTCAGTTCGATAAATCAAGATAAAATCTATGGAAGAAGAAAATGCTATTATATATTTGGGCGTCAAATCCAGAGTATATGAAGGTATTAAGAGAAGGAAGACATGTGTCGATGAAGGATCATCCGGAGTTTCCTAATGTGAGGATGTCATGTCCTGAAGCATAATGAAGTGCTCGTGATAAAGAACTGATAGCTTTGGATGAAGGCCTGCAACTTATTTTGGTGGATATGATAGATGATGATATGAGTCACCAAATTATTGTTTGTGAGAGTTCCAGGCATATGAGGGAGACCATAGAATTGCTTATGGAACAAACTGAAGATGTCAGGCAGAATTGACTGGATATCTTGACTTCACAATATGAGGCATTTAAGTCCTTTCTCGGAGAAAGTATAACTCGGGTCTTTGAAAGACTGAACAAGTTGTTAAATAAATTAAATATTCTTGGAAAGACTTATCCTCAGACAGAAGTCAACATGAAGTTCATGCTAGTCCTACCTCACCACTTGGAGAATAAGGCTTCATCTATTGGTGAACGAGTTGATTTTGAGACCATGATACATGAGAAGTTGTATGGTAAATTGAAGACACATGAGATGGAGCAGGAACAAAGGAAGATCATCTATGGTGGTGGTACATGTAACGCCCTCCAAATCCGGGGTCTAGATCTGGGGGTTACTTGCTAATCTCCAACATAGTACAAACCTGTATAATAATTATACAAACATATATCTAACCCTTTTATAACTATCCATGATCTTTTAAAGTTGAGGTATGAAAATAAGAACAATACACTATCTTTATTACAAACCCAAATATAAAATCTCATAGAACTTTCTTTATTACAACCCATTATCTAAACAAGTTTTAAACTTAATTTATTTTATTCAAACTCACACCACAACTATCTACACTACACCTGCTCCGATAGCTCAAAGCTCTCTTCCTGAATTGGAATTAGCACTCTTGGTATTAGAGAATCCCGCTGCTTCACATGCTTTTTTTTCACGCGAGTCCGGATATGTTTCATTCTCTTTCTTGACTGAAAACAAACAAGGTAAATAACAACAAAGGGGGTGAGCCATAATTTGCTCAACAAGTCTATAAAATATAGACAGTTTCATAATAAAGCTAAATGAACCGGTAATCTAGCTGTATCTGCAAAGATGTAACCTCGCAAGAAAAGAATGAAGGCCACCATCAGCAAGTATCGATTTACCGCAAATATATCATAGTTCTCGAACACTGGCTTGGTCCGCCTTGTTGGCTTCAACTCTATCAAAGAAAGATACTCATTTAGTCGACACGTATCTAAATTACGTCTTAAACCGACGTCACGTAGCCCTTATCGTCTACTCATTCGCTTATAATCGACTCGTACAATGATTACCAACTATTAAGACTCGATTAACCACATAATTTATATAACACATAAGCCACCTAGTCATTTTAGGCTTAAAATAATTTTGGAATCGAAATCGGAACACTATTTTCATTGTCGAATAACTTCTGGCTCGTTTCCTAATTTTCAAAATTTATTGGACTCATCTCTATAAGTAATAGGGTCTATAAGTAAATAAATATCGAAACTCGACTTGTTTCCAAAAGAAATTAAGATTTGAAACTATTTTTATTGAAAACAGATCTTTTTTCCGAGTCGAAGGGCTTTCGTTCCGTTTAAATCGGATAAACGGTTCAATTATTTATTCAATATATAAGAATAAATTAATTTATTATACAATATAATTAATTATTCAAATAATTGAACCTTAAAAATATTTTTAAATAATTATTTAGGAAAAATCAGAATTAAAAATGATTTTTCCATAATTTTTGGAATTAAAATGAATTTATTATGATTTATTGAAATTAATTTGATTAATTATTAAAATAATTAATCATTTTTAAATAATTAATAAATAATAAATAATTAACAAATGATTAACCTCGAATTTTAGAAATATTTCAGAATTATTTATAAAATAAATCAATTAATTAAATAAATAATTAATCAATTTATAAAATAAATAAAAATGATTTTTATAATTTACAAAAATAAATAATTATAATAAAAATAAAATAATCAAAACCGGGTTGCAACCGGGTCTTGAAGAACATCCCAGGTTGGGATGAACAAGCCGGGATTTGCCCAGATTCCAGCGAGTTTCCCAGACTCCGGTGACTTCAATACAGCCTCAAATCAACACCGTTTGGTGTTGTTTTTGAGTGATTTTCATTCTAAATTACTTTAGCAATTTAACTTCGGCTAAAACATCTCAGAATAACCCCAGGAACTCCATCTCCAATCAAAACTCTAAATTTTCCGGCCAAACTTCGAAATCACAGATTCATACATAGAAAATTATGATCTATAGCTTATAATAAAGCCTGAAACATCTACAATTAAACCCGTATATCCATACATATCTCAGATATCTCTAAAATAAAAATGATCAATTGAAAATTAGCATAAACCCTAGAAATCGAATTCAACTATCTAGAAATCGTTTGATGAAATTGATAGCATGAATCGATTGTACACATCACAAGAAGCTATATCATCAAAATCATTCAATAACCCCTAGAACTAAAAACCCTAATTTTCAATTATGAACCCTAAAATTGAAATAAATAATACATGAATCAACACTTGAAATTGACACTGTACATCGAAAGAACAGATCAAGGGCTTCGTTTTGAGTACTTAAACGACTGGATTTCATGCTAAAAATCGATTAAAATCACAGCCTGAATTTCTGACCAGAAGTGCAAACCCTAACCTGACTGCGGAGAATTTCTTGATTTTTCGTAATTTTTAATAATTAATTATAAATAATTAAATAGAAATTAGGGTATTTATAATAATGAAAATAATACCCCTAATTAAAATTAAGACCCTAATTTTACATCTAATAAAATTAATTGGCCCTTAATTAAAAAAATTGAGTATTAATTTTTAATTTTTAAATATTTAATATATACAATATATATGCCAAAAATTCCCAAAAATTGTGAATAATTCAAAAATGCAAAGAAATGGAAGATTTGAAAGTCCCATAATTTTATAAAAATAAAAATATGATTTTTGTGGCGGTTTTGACACCTGAAGGGGCCCGAAAAAGTCATTTTTTGCAAAACGAGAAAATTTATAAAACAACTGGATGTTCAGAATAATGCTATGGTACAAGCCATACTAGGCTAAAATATGACCAATTATTTTGTTTGAAATATCAGCTATTAAAAAAAGTTCGGGTCACATAACTTTTGATACGAAAGCCTTTAACACGAAATAAATTACCCGATAAATACCCGAAAAATACCCTGACATTACAGATTATACATAGCACATAACAATAGGGTTTTATGACTAAATACACTTAATGACATAATAAAATACATAATTTCACCTTTATTATGATATAATACAAGTGTAATTTCCCAGTCGTTACATCCTTCCCCTTTAATAGAATCCTGTCCTCAGAATCTCGCTAAGAAATTAATTGGGGATATTTTCTAACATTTCATTCTCAAGTTCCCAGGTTGATCCTTCAACCATAGGGTTTCTCCATAAAACTTGTACTAAAGGTACAAACTTATTTGTCAATACTCTCTCCTGCCGATCTAGAATTCTTATTGGCCGTTCTTGTTAGGAATATGTTGTGTACTTGATGATAAGCTAAACAAAACACCTTAATAGATTTGACTTAGTGAATTTTGTAGCACCCGATGGATGATCAATTATAGTCCCGACGGATGATTCAATATAGTCCCGACGGATGACTAATTGATATCCATCGGGTGAGTAGCTTATGTAACAATATGTCATGTAGCACATTTCTACAAACAACTTTGTATAGTTTCTGTAGTAGCTTATGAGTCATGGAGACTGCTAGTAGATGTGCAGAATAGGTTGATTAAATGTAAATATAAGATATCTTGTAATTCTGCAGAAATGAAATGGAGGCAAGTGATAAATGGCTACCTGGCGGATGATTAACAAAGCTACCCGACGGATGATCAACAAGGCACCCCGACGGGTAACAAGCATGTACCTGACGGATGATCAATTCAAACATCTGTTGATAGTGACAATACAGTCATATGCGTTGGGTGTTTGCAAAAGGAATGTGGCAGCCTGTTTAGCAGGAAAATGAGAACAAAGAAGCATTACCATTTTCATGCAAGCTATGAAGGTTTTCGAATATGCTGGAATAGAGTAATGAAGTAGCATAGAGTTAAACTTGATAGTTCTGTTTTATTATCCTGTCTTTTTGCTATGTAAACTTGGTGATATATAAACCAAGTGAAGCAAGTAGAACAATAACTAACTAGACTAAGAAAATATATTCTCAGAGAAACATTTGTAAGCTGTATCCTTTAACATTTCTCTGCAAGTTCTTGTTGTTCATACTTGTAAGCAGCCTTGAGCTTATTTGAGCAACACAGGGTTCTCTTGATATATATATATATGTGTGGTGGATACATTCAAATCCACCAGAGAGTTTTAAAGACTTGTATTTTTATTACTTGTGTTTTGATTTATATAATCCTTTCATTCTGCACTTTACAAATCAAACACATATATATTATTGAGTTAGAACCATTTTTCATAAATCTTAAAAAGAATCTAGAATTACATCCAACCCCCCCTTCTGTAATTCTTGTTGTATTGTTAGGGAATAACAGTTGGTATCAGGGCGAGCTCTTGAAGTACAGAGAGTTTAAAGATCACAACAAAACAACAAGTTGAACAAGAAGGATGTTAGAGTGGAGATTCCGTTTCCGGACAAAGACAATTATCACCACTGGAAGGTGAAAATCCACCTACATCTTCTGTCTCAAGATGTGGCCTATGTTGATTGCATAGAAAGAGGTCCTCATGTACCAATGAGAGCTGTAACAGGGAATGAATCATCTGTTCCCAAGCCTAGGCATGAATGGTCAGATCCTGATATTGAGCAAGTCAGAAAATACAAGAAGGCCATGAATATATTGTTCAATGGAGTTGATGGTGATATGTTTGATAACATCATTAACTGCAAAACTTCCAAGGAGGTTTGGGATAAAATTCAGATTATTTGTGATGGTACTGAGCAAGTAAGGGAAAATAAGATGCAGCTGCTAATTCAGCAATATGAGCACTTTCATTGTGAAGATAGTGAATCTCTCACTGACATTTTTAGTAGGTTTCAAAAACTACTAAATGCTCTGAAGTTGCATGGAAGAGTCTATCAGACAAAAGACTCCAATCTCGAGTTCCTTATATCTCTTCCAAAGGAATGAAAACCAATGACAGTCTCTCTGAAAAATTCACAGGATTACAAGGAGTTTACCTTGGAGAGACTGTATGGCATCCTGAAAACTTATGAGCTTGAAATAGAGCAAGATGAGAGGATGGAGAAAGGAAAGAAGAAAGGAGGGTCCATAGCACTAGTTGCTGAGTTGGAGAAAGAGAAAGAGGTAAAGGTAGAAGCTGTTGAGTCTACTTCTAAGGTCTGTGAAAATAAGGGCCAGGGGCTGGTAGCAAAAAATGAAGATTCTTTGAGCCAAGATGATATTGATGATATTGATAAACATCTTGCATTTCTTTCTATAAGATTTGCCAAGCTCAAGTTCAAAAAGAACTTTGGAGCAGCTAAGCCAAATAGAAACATGGCGGATAAATCAAAATTCAAATGTTTCAAATGTGGCTTGACAGGGCACTTTGCCAGTGAGTGTAGAAAGTCAGATTCCAGCAAGAAGAAGTTTGAGCCTGTGGATTATAAACACAAGTATTTTGAATTGCTCAAACAAAAGGAAAGGGCTTTTATTATACAAGAAAATGACTGGGCAGCAGATGGTCTGGATGAGGATGAAGATGTCAGCTATGTCAATCTAGCCCTAATGGCCAAGTTTGATAAAATAGAGACAAGTTCTTCAAGTAATCAGGTAATCACCACTAACCTTGCACATTTATCGAAAGCTGAGTGTAATGATGCAATTAATGACATGTCTACAGAATTATATCATTTGCGTGTTACACTTAAGTCCCTCACTAAGGAAAATGCTAAAATCAAAGAAAACAATTTGTTTTTAAGTGAGAGGAATAATGTGCTAGAGTCTCAGTTTATTGAATTTGAAAAATTGAGAATAGAATGTAAGATTGCTAAGGATGAATTAACTGAGTCCTTGAAGAAAGAAGAGATTTTGAAGAAGCAGCTTGAACGAGAGCAGGAGGTGATTAAGGCATGGAAATCATCTAGATATGTCCATGCTCAAATCACCAAAGTTCAAGGAATTGAGTCCTTCTGTGATGCATCCTGGAAAAAGAGTAAAGAGAAGCTGGAATCCAATTTGGTTGAAGGATTGCTAACAGATGTAGACTCGACAGATGATGAGAGTCATCCGTCGTATAATCAAAAAAATTATCCGTCGAGTGACATAAATCCTCATCCGTCGGCTGTGAGCAAACCTGTGAGTAAAGCCAAACTTGCCAAGTTAAATGAAAAATATGGATCAGTTTCCAAAAACTTTATTTCAGGAGAATCTAGTCAAGTGAAGAAGGAGAAGAAAGTGAATGTTGGTCATCTGTCCATCAAGCAATTGAATGACATACTAGAAAATATTGAGGTTAAAACATATGCTAAAAAGAAAAACAATAGAAATGGGAAAACAGGGATTAACAAACATAACAACTATACACCTGATAAGTATGCTCCAAGAAAAATCTGTGTTTAATGTGGTAGTGCTAATCATTTATCTGTTAATTGCAAACTTGCCATGCCTACTCCCATATCTGTACCACCTTCTTTTCCCAACATGATTGATATGCCTTCTATGCCTATGAATTGTATGTCTGCACAGAATATGAATGCATAATTTGCTAATATTCCATTTGCACCTAATCCTTATTATGTAGCATTTAGTATGCCCCAAATGCCATTTAGCATGCCCTACTGGAATAACATGTTTGCAAATAGCATGCCATTTCCTGTTAATCAAAATGTGCATGATAATTCTGTTTTAATGACTGGTTTCAAAGGTTCAACTCAGATGACTAAGGATAAATCTGATATCGCCAAGTCAAATGAGATAAAACCTAAGAAATAAAAGAAGAAAGCTAACAAGGAAGGACCCAAGGAAACTTGGGTACCAAAATCAACTTGATTTGATTTTGATGTGTGCAGGGAAACAAAAAGAATATATGGTACTTGGATAGTGGGTGTTCAAGAAACATGACTGGAGATTCTACCCTGCTCACAGAGTTCAAGGAGAGAGCTGGCCCAAGTATTACTTTTGGAGATGACAGCAAGGGTTATACTGTGGAATATGGCTTGATTTCTAAAGACAATGTCATCATTGAGGAGGTTGCCCTAGTGGATGGTCTCAAGCATAATTTGCTGAGTATCAACCAACTTTGTGACAAGGGAAATTCAGTAACCTTCAATTCAGAAGCCTGTGTTGTGACAAACAAGAGGAACAATAAAGTGGTTCTCACTGGAGTGAGAAAAGGAAATGTGTACCTAGCTGACTTCAACTCATCAAATGCAGAATCTGTTACTTGTCTTCTCAGTAAAGCAAGTCAAGATAAAAGTTGGCTATGACACAAGAAGCTGTCCCGTCTAAACTTCAAGACCATGAATGATCTTGTCAAGAAAGAACTGGTTAGAGGTAATCTTCAAGTGGAGTTTTATAAGGATGGATTGTGTGATTCTTGTCAGAAAGGAAAGCATATCAAAGCATCATTCAGAAAGTAGCTTGATTCAAAAATTGAAGATCCTCTGTAATTGCTACACATGGATTTGTTTGGACCAGTCAATGTATTGTCCATCTCAAGGAAAAGATTTTGCCTAGTAATTATAGACGATTTCTCAAAGTTCTCTTGGACATATTTCCTAAAGTCTAAAGATGAGGCTAGTGAAATCATCATCAATCACATAAGGCAAGTCAACAATCATCCTGATTTCAAAGTTAGAAGAATCAGGAGTGATAATGGAATTGAGTTCAAGAATTCTGTTATGAGAGCATTTTGTGAAGAGAATGAGATTATGCATGAGTTTTCAGCAGCAAGAACTCCACAACAAAATGGAGTAGTGGAAAGAAAGAATAGATCACTTATTGAAGCTGCAAGGACAATGCTTGAAGAATCAAAGTTACTAACATACTTCTGGGCCGAAGCTGTAAATACTGCATGCCACACTCAGAATATTTCTTTGGTTAATCAAGCAATGTGTATGACACCCTACCAATTGTTCAAGAACAAGAAACCAACCCTAAATTTTCTTCATGTCTTTGGCTGCAAATGTTATATCTTGAGAAATCAAACTGATCAAAATGGAAAGTTTGATGCTAAAGCAGATGAAGGGATTTTTATTGGATATGCTATTGGTAAGGCATATAGAGTCTACAATCTAAGAACCAACATTGTTATGGAATCAATACGTGTTGTGTTTGATGATAAGAAGACTGAAGGACTGCAAGATGGAGATTACCATGAGAGCCTCAAATTTGATAATGTGGAGATGGTTAGTGATGATGAAAGTGATTAGGAAACAATGACAAAGGATATTGCAAAAAAATCTACTACTAATAAAGCACAAAATTCAACATCTGTCGAGTTGCAAAATGCTTCATCCGTCGGGAGACAATCTACTTTATCCGTCAGGAGACAATCAGCTTCATCCGTCGGAATTGAAAATACACCATCCGTCGGGTCATCAAAAGAAGCTGAAAGTCAGAATAGATCACTCACAGAAAGTTCCCCTTTATCAAATTAAAGATCCATAAACTCAGAGGGAGTTTCTAATAATCAAAACTCAATCACACATCAAGATAACAATGAGGCCTCTTCATCTAGAGCTAATCTACCTCAACAGAGAAAATGGACAAAGGATCACCCCTTTGAGCTCATCATTGGTGATGTATCTTCTAGAGTTCAAACAAGGAGAGCAACTCAAGAAGAATGTCTGTATAGCAGCTTCCTATCTAAGGAAAAACCAAAGAAGGTAGAAGAAGTTCTGTTGGATCCTGATTGGATTTTAGCTATGCAGGAGGAGCTAAACTAATTTGAAAGGAATAATATATGGAAACTGGTGCCCAAGCCTAAAGGAAAGAATCCAATAGACACCAAATGGGTATTCAGAAACAAGATGGATAAAAATGGCATAGTAGTCTGGAACAAAGCTAGATTGGTTGCTAAGGGCTATTGTCAACAAGAAGGTATAGATTTTGTTGAAACATTTTCTCCTGTTGCAAGACTTGAAGCCATCAGAATTTTCTTAGCCTATACAGCCCATGCCAATTTCAAGGTCTATCAAATGGATGTCAAGAGTGCTTTTCTAAATGGAGATTTGGAGGAGGAAGTCTATGTGAGTCAGCCTCCTGGTTTTGAAGATCCAAATTTCCCAAATCATGTTTACTATCTTTTGAAAGCACTCTATGGACTGAAGCAATCACCTAGAGCCTGGTATGACACTTTATCAAAGTTCCTTTTAGAAAATCACTTCACAAGAGGTACTGTGGATTAAACTTTATTCTTTAGAAATGTTAATGGCTCTAGTAAACTTGTTCAAATCTATGTAGATGATATTATATTTGGCTCTATAGATGAAAAACTTTGCAAAAAGTTTGCCAAATTGATGCAAAGTAAGTATGAAATGAGCATGATGGGAGAACTAACTTACTTTCTTGGTTTACAAGTTAAGCCAGTTAGTGATGGAATATTCATTAGTCAGACTAAATATATTCATGATGTTTCAAAGAAGTTTGATCTAATGGATTTCACATCTGCAAAAACTCTCATGGCCACTACAACTAAGCTTGAATTAAAAAGTACTGAAAAGTCTGTGGATATTTCAAGTTATAAGGGCATGGTTAGTTCACTTCTGTACTTAACAGCTAGTAGGCCAGATATAATGTTTGCTACTTTTCTTTGTGCTAGATTTTAGGCTGATCCTAGAGAATCTCATTTAGTAGATATTAAGAGAATCTTCAGATACCTCAAGGGAACACCAAAACTTGGTATTTGGTACCCTAGAGATTCTGGTTTTGATCTAGCTGGTTATTCAGATGCAGATTATGTAGGGTGTAAAATAGACAGAAAAAGTACAACAGGAACCTGTCAGTTTCTAGGAAACAAGCTTGTGTCCTGGTTCAGTAAAAAGCAAAATTCAGTTTCTACTTCTACAGCTGAAGCTGAATATATTGCTGCTGGTAGTTGTTGTGCACAGATTCTATGGATGAAAAACCAATTGTTGGACTATGGTCTACAAGTGAATAGGATTCCTATTTTCTGTGATAACACAAGTGCAATTGCCATCACTGAAAACCCATTACAACATTCAAGAACAAAGCACATAGACATCAAGTACCACTTTATAAGGGAACATGTGATGAATGGTACTGTGGAACTGCATTTTGTTCTTAGTAAAAAATAGCTTGCAGACATATTCACCAAGCCACTAGATGAATCCACCTTTTCAAGGTTGGTAAGTGAGTTAGGTATTCTTAATTATTCTTAAATCATTTCAGATATTTCGCAAGTTGTAATGCAGCCAGAAATTTAATTGATTTTTCAGTTTTGGATGAAATTTTGGCTAAGTCAAAATTTACATCCCGACGGATGATCATTATCCATCGAGTTCGATCATCCGTCGGAATATAATTTATTAATAAAATCAATTATTTTTCTGGAATATTTTATAACTCGACGGATAACTGATTTATCCTCATCCGTCGAATTGTCTCAATCCTAGCCGTTAATTCTCTAAACATTATCCATCGAGTATACTTACAGTTTGTAAGCATAACACGACGGATAAGTGATGGAATTTGTACATTTTATTTTTAAACGACTATTTTGGGCAATTTTTATTGGTCACTTTATTTTACTTTATTATTTTTGACAGTTATTTTCTAAGATAGTATAAAAGCAATTTCACTTTTATTCATTTATTTTATCATTCTCAAGATTCAATTGCTCTAATTTCTTTCTTCTCAAAAGCAAACTCTCTCTCTCTCTGCAAATTCGAAATCTCTAACAATGGAACCTATAGTGAAAATCATGTCTCAAACTTGTTATATCTATGAGAAAAACAACTTCTCAGCTTTGGTGAACAAGGAGATTCAACAGTCTGGTGACTATCACAAAATGATGGACTTTGTGAAAAACTGCAAACTCAACTATGCCATGCTGGAATCACCCACCATTTACTGTGAGGTTGTTGAAGAGATATGGACAACTGCAGTGTACAACTCAACAGACAAAACCATCACATTCACTTTGAAAGGTAAGCTGTTTTGCATAAATAGTGATGTTATTAAAGCATGCTTCAAGATTCCTGATAACACTGTAACTGCCTCACACACAGATTCTAATATTGTTAATATGCTTAATTCCATGGGCTATGCACTCACTACTTCTAAATTAAGTGAAATTAGGAAGTTGGGTCTTAGAAAAGAATGGAGTTATTTGTGTGATGTAGTAACTAAGGTGTTTTCTGGTAAACTTAGTAATTTTGATTCCATAAACATTTATATGCTTAACATGCTAGTTAATGATAAATACTTCAATTTCAGTGACTTAATTTTGTTTGAGTTAGGCTATAAGTTAGGAGAGGTCAATAACAGAGGTAGAAGTGTCTATTATGCTAGATTTTTCATGATGCTTGCTAACCATCTTGTTGAGGAAATTGTAATTGGAAACCCAACCAACAAGCTGAATTGTTGGGTTCAAGAAAGAAGGATAATTACATATTTAAACAGAGCAAACCATCACGAGGAGGTTCCCTTGTTTTACTTTCCAGTAATGGAGGGAGCGCAGGTAAGTGAGGTAATTTCTTCTGTCTCCACTCTTCCAACCTCACAAACTTCTTTGCTTTCTAGTGTAGCTATGGCAACTGTGTCAATAACCCAACAGTTGCCTGCCCAAGCTACCAAACCAACAAAAGTTTCAAAATCCAAATCTAAGAAAGCCCCCTCTGATTTCTTTCAAAAGAAATCAGTTGTAAAATCCACCAAACCTAAAGAGGGGAGTGTCAATGTGGGTAAGAAAGGTGAGGGACATGGTGAAAATTAAAGAAGCCCTAAGAATAACGATGGAGAGGTGAGAGTTTCCCAGCCTAGCCACACAGCCGTTTCTCAACAAACTGCAGTGATTAATAAGGATTCTAGCTCATTTCTGGTTCATCCTCCCAAAAGGATATTACCATTGAAAGAAACTCTCAACCAAGAGCACAAGCCAAAAGGGTAAGGGACACAAGCTCACCCCAAACTTATACTAGAAAGAAGAAACCAAAAACCCTTGGGGATGCACAGGGTTCACACACTGTGCAAACTGGTGCTAAAGACACAGTCACTGCACCTTCTCAAAGTCATGTTGATGTGGCTCCAATAAATGTGGAGTCACAGCCAAAATCTCTAAAAATTGAAGCAACTGATACACCAAACTCTCCCACACACTCTTTGGATGTTGACATGATAAAGACATCACTTCCAAATTCTCCATCTTTAACTCTCTTGGAGAAGCCAAAAATCCAAGCAAGTGAGCATCATCTTCTAGATGATTTGTTGACTCACTTGTCATTTCTTTCTGAGACTGTTGAGACATCTGTGCCAAAATTTTCATCAATCTGCACAGAGTCCACAATAGTCTCCACTCCAAACTCAATTACTTCTTTTATCCCGATGGATATCTTTCATCTGTCGAGTAGTGATTGTATCCCGACGGATAAGCTTAACAGCAGTCATTTGTCGGATAGTCAAACTGCTAACCCAATGGATATTCCTCATCCGTCGGGTGTCTCTGCACAACTTCAAATTTCATCAATTATTAAAAGTGGAGAAGACTTAGTAGTAGTGCAATCACTCCTAGGACAGAGGGAATGGAGTGATATGAGTGAGAGTTTGGGTTGCTCCCAGGAAAAAGGAGAGGAAAAGAGTGAACCAATGCAGTCCATTTCTTCAGGAGTGGCAAAAGTGAGTGAGAGGAGTCCCACCTCAGATGGTGAAGGTGAGGGTGTGAGGGTGGGGAGCCAAGGTGAGACCTTGATGCAAGAAAAGAGAGATAATGAGAGAAATGCAGGTACAGGAGATATAAGGGTGGATGTCATTGCAAGTGAGTTAATGAATGTCCAGGATGCTAAGAGGGAGGAACTATTACAGCAAAGTCAAGTTGTTATAGATTCAACCTCCTTGGATGCTGAGGCATTTACTCACCCTGTTCCAGCATACCAACTTCTAGCTGGACAGGGCAATGACAATGCAGAAAGGATGCTAAATTTGGTGCACACCACACAGTCTATGCAAAGAGCAAAGGATGCAATCACAACTCTGCCCTCTACTGCTGGTGATATTGACTATGAGACTGGTGGTTCAGAAGATTTCTTTGGTAGTGAGGATGCAGAAAGTGCAGGAGGGCCATTGGACATAGGGGGGAAAGTAGGCCCTAGTTCTAGATCAGGTATGCCATCTTGGGCATTTTCAAAGCAATGTGATGAACACTATTTCAAGATAACCTTGATTCAACTTATAAGTTAGACATATTCTGCTCTTCAAACCACAACTAATGCCAGTACCAAGAAGCTCCTTCAAGCACACCTTGCTTCCCTGCAACTACAACAAATCCAAGGTTTTCAACATACTTAGGATGTCACTACTATCAAAGGTAAAATTGATCAAATGAAAAGGGACATTTCTGAAAGGTTGGATTCTAAACTTCCAGAAGCTACAATGCTTGACATTAAGAGACAACTCAGGAAGAATTCTGATCTTGCCACAAAGAAAGATGCCTTGGATACCAGAATGACAGTAATGGAAGCCTCTCTAACAGAAATTCATCTCCACCAAGCACAACAAATAGACTTGCTTCAAAGGCTAGTGGCAGCACAATCTTTCTCTTCTACTCAACTGGCTGATAACAAAAAGGGGGAGAAAAAAACCTCTACTAAGGGAGAAAGCTCAATTGTCTTATTCAGTCAAGGGGAATCAAGAAGTTAGGGGGAGCAAAAAGTGCTCAATGTTCAAGTAAGTAAAGCAATTGTGCCCATAATTGTTTTCACAAAGCCACCTGCTAAAGATAGCATAAATCTATTCAAAGAAGCAACAGCCAATTTGAGAGCAACTGAAAAGAAGCAAGTCCAATCAATTGGAAGAAAATTGATGAGAACATCCAGAAGATATTTGGCCCAACACAGAAGCCAGACAAAGTCTTCAATCATCACTCTAAAGTCTTGAAAATCTTTGTGAATGATATCAGTATGAACTATTTGGAAAGGGTCAAACATCATGTGTCAAGTCTCCAAATGGAACTATCCTAAGGGTTCAGACAAGAATCCTATAGATACAGTGTTTGAGACACCAAAGCCAGATAAAACGAAACTATTGTCAGGATCTATTACATTCTACAAGGATCCAGCTGATTCATCATTGAAAAGAAAAATTGCCAAAATTTACAGAAATGGTAAGGAGATTTGTGTGGTGGTTGGACACCCACTGTTTGTGGAAGCTAAGAAGGAAGAAAAAGAAAGAATCGGGCTAGAGAAGAAGCAAACTGCTTTGGATGCTAAGAAGCAAAAGCAAAAGAAAGAATAAGCTGCTATCTTAGCCAAGCTTCAAGCTGTAAAAACCACAACAGAACCCCTGTACAACCAACTGTAATAACTGAATCTAAGGATCTGAAAATGCAAGAAGAATCTCAGCAGAAAAGAAGGTTTAGATACAAACTTCATTTCAAAAGGAAAGTGAACTTTGATAAGAGGAATTGGAAGATCAGTTTCCCAAAAAGCCTACAACTACAACTCAGACATCAAAACCCTTAGTGGTATTTGAAGAATTCAAAGTGGTTGATCCAATAAGAAATATTCATGGTAAACCAATTGTTCCCAAGAATGAGCTAGTAGACTGAGATAGCTAACCAATTCCTGAGCTAAATTTGCCCATCTTCAAGACAAAGAAGACAAAGACTAGAGCCAGCAAGAAAGTGAATCCTGTATCTCTCAAATCCAAAGCTCTAACCAAATCCCAACCCACAGTCAACAAGAGAGATCTCATGTACATTTGTGATATCAAGAATTTTCAGACTTGAATCTCTACTGGAATGAATTGGAAGAAGTGAGAGCAATTGATGCTTACAGACATCTTCCTGAAAGACTGGTATTCAAATACAAGGGAGGGAAAGAGATGACATGGCCTATTCACAGGATTCTCCAAGAAAGCCAATCTGTTCTGATTAAAGTCTACTCATCCTTCAAGAAGAACTTTGGATACAATGTGACTGTAAGAAGAATTGTTCTTAAGAGGATTGAGGAACTAAGGAGTATTAAAGCCAAAGATGCACTTCCAAAAACTCTATCCATCCCCTTTACAGGAAAGAGAGTGCATCTAAGGCCCTATTGGCTGATGGAGTTTATGGATGACAAAGGTGTCAGAAGATTCTTCAGAATGGAGGACCAACTGAGTATCTCTAGCAATGAGACTCTTTTGGAAATGCAGGAAATGCTAAATCTCTCAGAAGCTGATGAACTAGAATTCCACAGACAACTTCAGAATCAAATTGAAGAAAACAACAGAAGGCTTGGGAAAAAATCCAGACAATCAAGGAAATAGATCTATCTGCTCAGACTAGAGGAGCATCTTGATAACAATTATGAGCAATTTCTTTGTGTACTTTGCACTGTTCAACTTTCAGCAATACTGTAGCACTTATTAGTTTTATCTACTATTTTTCAATCTGTATTTTCTCTTTGGGTGTTTTTTATCATCAAGTTTCTCTTAATTTATGGCTACAATTTCAGTAGACATAAATTGGGGGAGATTGTTAGGAATATATTGTGTACTTGATGATAAGCTAAACAAAACAGCTTCGTAGATTTGACTTAGTGAATTTTGTAGCACCCGACGGATGATCAATTATAGTCCCGACGGATGATTCAATATAGTCCCGACGGATGACTAATTGATATCCATCAGGTGAGTAGCTTATGTAACAATAAGTCATGTAGCACATTCTGCAAACAACTTTGTATAGTTTCTGTAGTAGCTTATGAGTCATGGAGACTGCTAGTAGATGTGCATAATAGGTTGATTAAATCTAAATATAAGATGTCTTGTAATTCTGCATAAATGAAATGGAGTCAAGTGATAAATGGCTACTCGACGGATGATTAACAAAGCTACCCGACAGATGATCAACAAGGCAACCCGATGGATAACAAGCATGTATCCGATAGATGATCAATTCAAACATATGTTGACAGTGACAACACAGTTACATGCGTTGGGTGTTTGTAAAAGGAATGTGGCAGCCTGTTTAGCAGGAAAATGAGAACACAGAAGCATTACCATTTTCATGCAAGCTATGAATGTTTTCAAAGATGCTGGAATAGAGTAATGAAGTAGCATAGAGTTAGACTTGATATTTTTGTTTTATTATCCTGTCTTTTTGCTATGTAAACTTGGTGATATATAAACCAAGTTAAGCAAGTAGAACAATAACTAAGTAGACTAAGAAAATACATTCTCAGAGAAACATTTATAAGCTGTATCATTTAGCAATTCTCTACATATTTTAGTTGTTCATACTTGTAAGCAGCTATGAGCTTATTTGAGCTATATAGAGTTCTCTTGATATATATATATATATGGTGGATACATTCAAATCCACCAGAAAGTTTTAAAGACTTATGTTTTAATTACTTGTGTTTTGATTTAAATAATCCTTTCATTCCGCACTTTGCAAATCATACACATATATATTATTAAGTTAGAACCATTTTTCATAAATCTTAAAAAGAAGCCAGAATTACATTCAACCCCCCCTTCTGTAATTCTTGTTGTATTGTTAGGGAATAACAGCTCTATATAAGACAAATCAGCTTGAATTTCTATCGGCTCATATTCTATTACATGCCTTGCATCAGGATTATATCTCTTAAGTATTGACACATGGAACACATTATGAATATGCTACATATGAGGCAGTAAGGCTAACTCGTACGCGACTTTCCCGACTTTCTTCAAGATTTCAAATGGACCAACGTATCGTGGCTTTAGTTTTCCTTTATTACCAAACCTGGTCAATCCTTTCCATGGCGATACTTTTTGCAACACCTGCTCCCCTTTCTGGTAATCCATATCCTTTCTGGTTTGATCTGCATATTTGCGTTGTCGATTTTGCGCTGCTTCTAGTCGCTTCTGGATAAGCTCTACTTTTTCCTTGGTCTGTTGAATCAATTCTGGACCTAGAATTTTACGTTCACCAACTTCATCCCAATATAGTGGTGATCTGCACTTTCTCGCATACAAGGCCTCATAAGGTGGCATCCCAATGCTTAAGAAAATTCCACTAATGGTAAATGCTCGTTCCAACTGCCTTCAAATTCTATTGCACATACACGTAGCATATCTTTAATTGTTTGGATTGTTCTTTCACTTTTCCCGTCCGTCTGCGGATGATAAGCGATACTCATATTCGATTTGGTGCCTAAGCATTCCTGAAATTGTCTCCAAAACCTTGAATTGAAACGGGGATCTCGATCAGATATTATAGATACAGGAACTCCATGTCGCATCACAATTTCCTTGAGATATATGTACACTAACTTATCGAGCGAAAACCTTTCGTTGATTGGAAGAAAATGAGCTGACTTCATTAGTCAATCGGTGATAACCCACATTGCATCATGATTTTCTCTAGTTCTTGGAAGCCCTACCACAAAATACATCACTAGATGTTCCCATTTCCATTCCGGAATATCCAATGGTTGTAGTAATCCGCTTGGACGTTGGTGTTCTGCTTTAACTCGGCACATATAGCATTTACTTACCCATTCCGCTATTTCTTTCTTCATGTCTGGCCACCAAAAGTTTTCTTTCAGATCTCGATATATCTTTGTACTTCCTGGATGAATGGAATATCTTGAGTTATAAGCGTCTCGTAAAAATTCTTCTTTTAATTCTGGTACAATAGGTACCCAGATCCTTCATGAAAATCGTAGAATTCCCTTATCATCTCTCTGACTTGTAATTTCTTCTCCCGTTAGGTTATCGTTTACTTGACTCATTACCTCCTCTTGACACCTTCGAACCTTTTCCAACAGTTCTGGTTGAAATGTCATCGCATAGTTCATTTCAGTAGATTTTTCAGGAATACGTACCTCAATTTCCAATTTATCAAATTCTTTGATCAATTCCTCTGAAGAAGTTAGCATATTCAATCTTTCCTTCCGACTTAACGCATCTGCTACAACGTTTTCTTTTCCTGGATGATAGTTGATTGTAATATCATAATCATTGAACAATTCTAGCCATCATCGTTGTCTCATATTAAGTTCCTTCTATATAAAGATATACTTTAGACATTTGTGGTCTGTGTAGATTTCACACTTTTCGCCATAAAGATAATGTCTCCAAAGTTTCAGTGCAAACACAATTGCGGCTAATTCCAGATCATGCGTAGAATATTTCTGTTCATGACGTTTCAGTTGTCTAGAAGCATATGCAATTACGTTACCATACTGCATTAATATGCATCCTAGTCCTCGGTAGGAATCATCAATGTAAATCATAAAATCTCCTTGCTCGTTTGGTAGTACTAATACAGGTGCGGTCACCAGTCATTTCTTCAATTCCTGAAAACTTTCTTCACATTTTTCATCCCATATGAACTTTTCATTATTTTGATTCAACTTGGTTAATGGCGTAGCTATCTTCGCAAAATCCTTAAAAAATCTTCTGTAATAGCCAGGTAATCCCAACAAACTTCTAACTTCCGTTGGTGTCTTTGGTCTATCCCAATTCAATACAGCTTCAATATTTGATCGATCGACTTTGATTTCTTCAATGCTAATAATATGGCCCAGAAATTGTACTTCCCATAGCCAGAATTCGCATCTGAAAACTTCTCATAAAGCTGTTTTTTCCTTAAGATTTCCGAAGTGATTCTTAGGTGTTCAACATATTCTTTTTCGGTTTTTGAGTAAATCAAGATGTCATCAAAAAATACAATCACAAATTTATCCAAGTACTTCTTGAATACTCTATTCATCAGATCCATGAACACTGCTGGTGCATTAGTTAATCCGAATGCCATTACGAGGAATTCATAATGTCCATATCTGGTAAGAAAAGCAGTCTTGTGAATATCTTCGGCCTTGATCTTTGGTTGATGGTATCCTGACCTCAAATCTATCTTAGAGAACCATGCGGCTCCTTTTAGCTGATCAAACAAATCATCAATCCATGGTAAAGGATACTTATTTTTGATACTTACCTTATTCAACTCACGATAATCGATACATAATCCCAAACTGTCGTCTTTCTTCTTCACAAACAATACCAGTGCACCCCATGGAGATACACTTGGTCTTATTATTCCTTTATCCAAAAGATCTTGTAATTGCATTACCAACTCGTTCATTTCAACCGGTGTTATCCGATACGGAGTTTTTGAAAATGGTTCCTTGCCCGGTGCCAAATCAATAGTAAATTTGATTTCTCGATCCGGCAGTAATCCTAGAAGTTCATCTAGAAAGACATCAGAAAACTCACATACCACGGGAATGTCTTCAATCCTTGGGCTTTCCCTTTTAGTATCTAATACATAGGCCAGATAAGCTTTACATCCTTGACGTAGAAATTGTTTAGTCTGCATTATCATCAGGAACCTTTTCCGTTGTTTCTCACATTTAAATATTACCGTTGTATTATCCGCAGTTCGCAATTTCACTTTCTTATTCGCAAAATCGATATGAGCATTTGTAACATCCCAAATCCGGGGTCAAGATCTGATGTCACTAAACAATCTTTACATAATATACTATAAAATAACATATAATGACCCCTTAATATCAGGATCATTTACAGGTTAGGGTATGAAACAAGAATCTAACCTTCTAAAATTTACAACTAAAATATAAGTTTAATTACCCCTGTACTAATTCCCTTGTCTTATTTTTCTAACATCTTCATCCTCTTGCAGCTGAGATCTTTCTAACTTCTGCTGTCTATTAAAAACTATTCACTTTTATCCTCATTTGTTTCTGGAAGAAATAAGAATTTACAAAGTAAGAGTGAGTCAAAAATACCCAAGAAGTACGTAACTAAAATCTAAGTATCAATATCAAAGGGAATTTCCGGATTAAATCCTTAAATAACTTTTAGACATTTCTGTTTATTTGAAGTAGTTGAGCGAATAAACATTGGCCATTACCAGCCCTTAATTATAAATCAATAGTGACGAGCAATTCCCAGATTCATCTCTTGAATCCGGGTTTTGTCCAGTTTTGTAATCATCAAACTTTTTACGAAGGATTGCCGTTAATGGCGATCAACAATAAATTAGACTGGACACTAAAACCAACATTCGTACTCATACCCTACTGATCAGTCAAGATATAGTACAAATCTATACTTATCTGTATAGATCCATCAACATATCGAGGTACCTAGGCACTATGGCCTCTGTAATTTAAGGGTCCATCCATCTCTGGCCCTTATTGTAAATATCCAGTCCGTGGAGTATTTTAATGTCAAATTACTTTGAGTTCAAAACAACCGATTTAGGGTTCACAAATAACCCGGAATAATAGGTGTTTGCTCAAGAGATCAATCAATATTAATATGGAATAATAACAAAAGGTACTTGCATAATTAAGAGTAATGCAGCGAAATGTAAAACATTTAACTCTTCTGAACTGAGAATAAGAATGAGATATTTGTAGTATGTCACAAAAAAGTTCAGGAATACTTGCCTTTATAAGCTTTAACCACTATTACCAGTTGACTTTGGGACTGTCTTTAACATTCAGGTTCCTTGTCTAACCACTAAACTACCCTGGATAAGAGTCCAGTACTCAGATTCTTCGATTGGGATTTTGCTGAGCTTGACGCTTGGCCACTAGGCTATTCTTTTTAGTCTGACGTCAATTCTCGGGTCTTCCGACTATGACCTATAGAGTCGAAATACCCTAATTCAGACAACCGTTTATGCTTGATATAATCTTACCATCAATTCTACCCATACGATTTTATAACCCGACTCGTATTTATATATATTATTGAAATACACATAACAATCAAGGTTCACGTCTTCGAAATTCAGTTCGGTACTCATCTTCGGAAAGTACGTATATTCGTCATTTTGAAAAATAGGGTAATCAATTATTTTAAAAAGATTTTGTCACGACACGTAATTAGGTTTCGTATAATATAGTTATATATTCTTGCTCGACGTTTCCCAAAATTGTAGGTTACGTTCCCGTATTTTCGAATTTTAATTTTTCTCGAAAAATCGGGCAGCGTCTCCTCTATTTATAGGCCTACCCGTCGAAACATCATCGACGTCAAATCACAACCAATCGATCAATCCAAGTCATAAATTAACTATTCATATTTATTTACTAATATTTATTTCGTTTCGTAAACAATTTATGAACTAAATTATTTATTTTTAAAATTTTAGGACTCAGATAAAAATCATCACCGTCCACCGTCGGCTCGCTGAGGCTCATCGCTGACGGCGGAAAAATTTATTGATACGCGATATTATTTGGATTTCCAAATAAATTCCACCGATTATTCATAGTATTCCCTGCACAAATTCATATTAATATCACGAATTTTAATCAACAATTTCCTGAAATACAAAGGAAATCAGATTATAATTCATAAAATTATACCAACTGCAACATAGAGAGACGCACCAGCTCACCGGAAAAACACAAGGGAAGCGAGAAAGAAATGGAACATGGAGGCAACACGACAGCAGCATAACACACACACACGCAAACACACACAACACAACATACACACACACAAACACACCCAACTGTAAATAGAATCGAGCCAGAAAATATAAGGCGGTTCACCGGAAAAATCACGGGAAAAGCACAGGGAAACAGGGGAAATGTTAGGTCCCGAATTATCGTAGAAGGGGGGGTTGAATACGATAATCACTAAATTAAATTTTTTTTCGAATCTTCAGCGGATATAGATTTAGTGCTCGGTTAGTGGTTTCGTGTTCTTGAGGTGAATAATGATTGGGAATATAAAACAAGGAACACAAGATATTAGGGGAAGTATATATTCATATATAAATCTGTGAGGGTGTTGCTACACTCCGGTAAATAAAATAACCGGCTACAATCCAAGAACAACAATGTTCTTGCTTCTATAAATATTTACAAATCAAATCTTATACAATGATCTAGCTTTTGTTTGTCTAAGGATTTAATTATCGGGTAATGATTATAAGCCCCTATGAATATACAAGAACCAAATCGGGCATTATAATGTTATTCTAGTGAGAAGTTAAACGAATATACAAAAAGCTTGAGCTTCTTTAAAAATCTTTGCTGCTAATTTTATCTTCTCTTGTCGGAGAAGAAGATAAAACTCAGAACAATACAACTGATTTGTTTTTGCTTCAAAGTGTAGTCTTTATATTCAATAAAGATGTGGCTGAGGAGAGAAGTACTTCTGTGGTGACCAAGAGTGAATTTTTTCTTAGAAAAAATCAAATCAATTTCTCTGTGGTGACTAGAGTGTATAGAAGGTAAATTTTGCCTTAGAAAAATTCAACCCATTTCTCTATGACGACCAAGGTGAACCTAGGGTGAATTTGCCTTAGAAAAAATTCAACCCATTTCTCTATGGCAACCAAGGTGAACCCAGGGTGAATTTGCCTTAGAAAAAAAAGATCCAACCCATTTCTCTATGACGACCAAGGTGAACCTAGGGGGAATTTTCCTTAGAAAAAATTCAACCCATTTCTCTATGGCGACCAAGGTGAACCTAGGGTGAATTTGCCTTAGAAAAAATTCAACCCATTTCTCTATGGAGACCAAGGTGAATCTAGGGTGAATTTGCCTTAAAAAAATTTAACCCATTTCTTTATGGCGACCAAGGTGAACCTAGGGTGAATTTTCCTTAGAAAAAATTCAACCCATTTCTCTATGGTGACCAGAAGGATGAAAAATGCACTTGTGAAATTATTCTTACTCTCCTTTATTCCCTGAGTATCACACTAAGTCAAGATCAGTTCCTGTACTGAAATATTGAACTGTACATCCAGGATATTGCTTCTGACGACTAATATACTGATCAAGATGACTCCTACTGCAAGGTTGTGATCACCTTGACTTAGTTTCTGTAGAGCATTGCATTCCCTGATCTTTCCCATCTTTAAGTCTTCTCTCTTGAGTCTTCGTCTGAATCATAAAACCTGTATTCCTTGATACAAATCCTCACTTAACAATCTTTCTAATGATAATACTCAGATTCCTTTCATGAAACGATGACGCCTAGTGCACCTGGTCCGATTCACAGATGACTAGCTCCGATTCAGGTCTTCGTATTATAGCCTTGATTATATTGTTAAGCTTGCCTCAACTTTATTACTTCAAACACTGACTGTCAATAAACAATTGTACTTTCACGGGAATCCTTTATGGTACTTTAGAAAACATCTTCATTGCTACTACAATCTTTAATACTTCATTCACTGTTCTTCACCGACGCCTGAAGATATAAATGAACTCCTATCAGTGAGTATAGCTTCAAGACTGCAATTGTCTTCCTTAACCTTTGTCTATACCATGTCTTCAATTCTTCAGATTCCTATGCTTCATACACTGTCTATCTTCAATCAATGCCAATACACTGAAATTTTCTGGTAGCACTTATACACTGAATCTTTATCATTTCTGAAACCCTGAAAGTCTTTAAACTTTATTTTTCACTGAGACATGGACATATTAATGAACTTCTTTCAGTGACCTGTAAAAAGACTTCAGGACTTCTTATAATCTTCTGATTCTTTATATTTTCCTTGTCTTCATTCTTCCTGATTTCTTGTGTAGACATAGTATTATTAACCTGTCCTGTTCTAGTGTTGTTATCGAGTTGAGTTATCACGTAACTGTTCATACGGCTATGCAGTCTCACCAACTATCTCCCCTTATTTGATTGTTAAACCTAACAAACAAATTAAATAGAGGGGATAACTCAACTAACAACTAGAAAAAGTAAAATACCAGGACTTGTAAATAATGCTACTGGTTTTCTGGATCAAATACTGCATTTCCAGATTCTTGAGTAACTGAAATGAAAGATGCTTGTTCCTCTAGCACTGAACTAATCTTCAATTATTTTCATCTTCATTTCTTTGGTTCTTCAAATCTCTGTCAGATAACACTTCTCAGTCTTGAAGTAATCATCAGCAGCTTCTTTTGTACAACCACATTTCCTATTGAGAAGCACATATCTCTCTTGCTTCTCCCCCTATGAGAATCAACTGCTTAAAAGAGATCACCTTCGTCTACCACCTCTCCCGTATAATAGGATCCGCAGATAAGAACTAATGGTACTCCCCTTTTGGAAAACAGTTTTTCCTCTTATAAAGAATAGTGATGAACCAAACCACTTCTTCTAATTACTAGGAAATCCCCTTTATTTTACCACCTCTCTCATATAATAGGATCTGTAGTTACAAATAACAATGGTGTGGTGTAGTGTACATGTGCTCTACCTTTTTCCTCCTCCCCGCTATTTCTCCCCTTAGTTGAGGAATCCTCCAAACTATTACTTAAGCTTTTATCTCCCCCTAAGAGAAGGAATGTATGATGTTGTCTGAAGGAGTTCTCATATGTTACTTGGTTGGAAAAGAAATAACAAGTCAGAGTTTGATCAACCATGTCCCTTTAAATGCTGCAAGTATGACTTCACTGTTGATCATCATGTTCACCAATCTTCCCAACTCCTTATACCTCCCACTGTGAGATCACCAATTGCTAGCTCATAACTTGTTAGGTCCCGAAGTATTCTAATCCAGTCTGTAAATGTTAGGTCCCTAAGATTTAGGTTCCAATCATTAACATATTTGAGACCCGAAGTATCAAGAACCATGTTTAGGGATAGGGAATGGGATTTTGTGTTTCTCTTTCTTCCTCACTGTGAGTGCGTGATTTTGTTTCGTGTACCTCATATGTGTTTCACTCTTCTCTCCAATCGTGTTTACACTCATTCTCACAAGTGTATCACTCCTCTTATAGGTCCAAAATCTAGTTGTATATGCAAGGAAATCACCTTAGCCATCCTTAAGGAGGTCATAGGTGGTGCAATGGGAGTTCGCAAGTCCCCGTCCTTGTTAGACTCGTCAGATGAATCTGAGTCATAATCTACAAGTTGCTAGTTTCCCTCTGAGTGTTCCAGATTTAAACTCGGGGAAGGTAAAAATGATCCAAAGAATTTAGCATAAAGGTCAAAGTTCCCTTCTAATGTATGTGAAGACATTTCCTTGTGACTCATCAGGTAAATCTGAATCATTGTCAACAAGTTGTCGATCTGCGCCTATGTCAGATCCACTATCCGCAGATGCATCCAGGGGATTTAATCCTAGGGAGGTAGACACTGACCACTGACATAAGGCTATTGAATCAGTAACCTCTCCTAACACCTGTAAAGGCAATTGGTCCAGTAAAGAACCTTGAACAATCGAATCTGACCTTAAAATGGTCGAAACTCTTGTTTCCGTCAACTCATCCTTTGTGTGCGTAATCTTTCCTTGTGCATCAAGAATTGATTATGTTTGAGGGGGTGACACTACATCGGATACCTTGGCCGATAGGAGAATTTCAAGAGACGCACCCTATTAAGAAGATGAATCTAGTGACTGTTTTTGTGCCTTTTCAGCCATTACATCTTTTTGAGAAGATTTATGGGGTCTAGCAGTTGTCTCAATTTTAATATATCTCAACTTTGTAGGAGATAGAGCTGTTGGGTTGACTTCAGAACTCTCCTTATGTGGTGCACTAAGGCACTTTCTCCCTTACGCTCATTCATGCTTCATTTCACTGGTAAGCGAGTGTTGGTTGGTTCTGTTTCTGTGTTTGTCTTTACAGTCTGGGATAGAAGTTGTGGGTTTTCAACCTCATGACTATCAATGAAAGAAGGCCATTGAAGGTTGAACCTGTATCACGGAACATATGGAAATATAAAGATAAGATACATTTAAGATCTATAATGAATGAAAACTATGCATTAATCTTTTGAGAGAAATGATGTACAATAGTGATTTCACAAAGATTTTAATGAAATAAGTAATCACCACTGTAAAAAGAAGTTTGATTTTCTCCTAAAACTGTTCGAGTGCACAAGTCTGTTTTTATGCCTAAAAAGATAAATGATTTGATAAGACACAGACTGATGACCTAGCAATGTTAAGAGGAGAAAGAAAGATTTTGTCTTTCAATTTGAATGAGTTTTTTTAAAAGCATTGATCACTTAGGGTAAAGTCTAAGCAATTCTCATTCATATCAAAAGCTCCATAATCTATCTTTATAAGATTATAATCAAAAAAATTATTTATCGATAAATATCCTTAATAAGACTGACTATGCTGCTAATTTTAAATTATAGTGAATCTTTCAAATATAGCAACTCATATAGATTCACTAGAACTTAAAATCTCACAATTATCTACAACAAAATATTAACAATATATCATTGTCTGATACTTGTCAAGTACTTTAGATACCAATAAATATGTTATATCTTATTTTAATATTAAAGTAAGATATCAGTGAATTAAATACCAATTAGCTATCAAATAGACATTAGCATTCAATTTCATATATCATACAATTGTTAACTCCTAAATACTGTAATATCTCAAACAATATTGGTTCGATAAATAAAGCAACATTAACCAACATTGACTTGTTTGCAATCTTAGAAAAATATTCTAAGTTCCATATACTTTGATCCATTGAGTATTGCATCTATTATCAAAGTGTTTAGGAATTTGCAAATAAGTATAAAATTAATTTTAACTTGACAACATATGGTTACTTATAATAAATCATCAAACATTGTAACCATAGTTGTAGTTTAAGAAAGATTTTTATACTTTTTATATTAGTATAAGTGACTGAGGATAAGCATTGATTACTTAGAGGAGTCCAAAGTAATGCCACAAATGCTAATACTTCCCAATTAGTTCATACTTGAACTCTTAACTAAATATCATTAGCTGATACAAGTCAAAAATTAACATACAACTAATTATGCTACAATCATGATTCCGATCTCAGTGAATTCTTGAGATGTAACATAACTAAATTCACTAAAACCAAAATCTCATAATTAACTTATAACACATAAGTTACAATCAATATACTAGATATCAATTATTGACAACTTTAGTTATAATCAAAACTGGTGCTTATTTATTTTAAGTTAGTTTGAATTATGGAGCAAATAAAATCATTAAATTGCTTCAATTTCTATAATCCAAACTTTCCAAACTAAATATTAAATAAATAAATACTAAATATCTCTGAGTTAGATACTAGCACTTAAATATTTATAATTATCCTAGAATAATCACCAATAAGATATATGACTTAAATACATGACAATCACTCTCTGGATAACTAGTAATTTTAGAAATACTTTCTAAGCATATAAAATATTGAGAGTTTTATACACATAACTTAGAAAATACTTCAACTTTCAATATTAGTGATTTTAGAAATAAGCATTGATTACTTAGAATAAAAATTTTAAATAATATCACTCATACTAAAAGTACCACAATTATTCGTACATGATACAAATAACTATGCTGCATAATATTTTAATATAATTTAAATTATGAGACTGATATAGAATGAAATTGTCTACAGTAATAATTTAAATCAATTAAAATAGTATTCAAACTTAATGCTATAATACTTAACTACCACAAATGTATATGACATTGTAATCATGATAATCAAGATAGTAGCACTAAGTACGAGGTACTGGATTACTGATAAATTCACAAGTCCTTTAAATATTGAAGATTTAATACTTATGAACTTATATTAAGAATTCCTTACAGATGGGATTTCCAACTAATGTGCAATGAATTATATCCCACACTTACAAACCAGTCTTGAAAGATTAACTTTAACAAGTGATTTAATAAGTGTTTCTGCAAGTGACTCTTTGACTAAAAAATATGCTCTCGGAATAAATGATACCTGTTGGGAATGTGCCTTGTCATAGAGTGTTCCATAGAGTTGTTGGAACCTTGCATTTTGGCATCTTGAGAACATTATATCACTACACATATATTACACTATGTTTGTGCCTAGTGATAAGAGAGTTATTAATATGACGACTCTACTAGTTCATTTTAAATTTGTAACTTCAGTTAGAGTGCTATACCATGTCCTTGACGATTGCTTGAGTAGTATAGTAGTTAATACCAACCTGAAGTGAGCTTGTGAAGAAGAGATATACAGAGTCCAATAGATTTGCAACTACAGAGTCCATGAACTGTTGTGCATTGACTACTTCCTTTGACTCACCAACCAAGAGTACACTTGTTCACACTTACCAGAGTCCAATTCCAGGTAGAGTGTACAACATGTGTCAGATATGTCGTATTATCCTCAAGTCTCATCACGGGTGCTTTCTGTCAGATACTGCTTCCTGATAATAATCTAGCATCCAGTTTGGCCTTGTCCCTCGTAACAATGCCATTGTCATCTAGTTTGACTTATGGTTATCCTTGTACCAATTCTAATATTGTCATTTGGTTTGGATACCAGCTTCCCTTTAATCTGCTTGCTGACTGATTGAGCTCATCTTTCTTTGTGATCACCCAATCAATCCAGATCTATCAGAGCTTCTATAACTTTCTTAATTTTTTCGTCAGATAGAAAAATAGAGAAATAATCATTCGCACTCAGTAGCCCTACTAATTATTACTCCACCGTATGGATCACTTAAGAACTAGACTCTGGGAATAGACTTGACATCAAACCCTTTGTCTCAGCAGATATGTTCTTTTTGTGTCCTCTTGATTTTTAATGTGCTGTTGTATCTGACTAGTTGATCCTTCTATTGCTCCCCCTAAGTTGTTACTGAGATTTCCTGAAAATCCTTACCCTTGTTGATTGGCTTCATTGAAATAATGAGTTATGTTATACGCTGCCATTCTATTGCTTAAATATGAATCATCAATACCATTAATTTCTCCTTTAACAGCTTGGAGCATGGAGTTATTGAACTGTGCACTTAGAATGTCTATCACCTTCTGTTGATCAACCACAAATGCCTTATAGGTTGTAGACTCCACTGAGTAGCCATGAAGAATATCCTCACAAGTCTTAGCTGCAAATGCCAAGATCTTCAAACAACTGAAAATAATTAATTGTTTGTTTCTGTAGAACATTCTCTTCAAACACTTCAGGTTATCCAGTGTTTTCTTTTATTGGCCATTAACTCATTAGTGGTTTACATGTATACATCCTGATCAAGGCTTGATCTTACTTATTGTAAATTGTATTGACTGCTTTAGCACTTTGGTATTTAACAACTCTTGATTAGCTTGACATCGTCCTTGTTGCTTTAATCAAGTTCCGGTTCTTCTTTTGTACCACTCCATTATGACACGGAGCTCCCAGTGCTGAATATGTCTCAAATTCTTGATGTTACATATATATTAATCAGAACTACTTCTTGAATTTAGTCCCATTATCTGACCACAAGATCATTTCTTTTACAGTTGCTTCCATCTTGATCTCCTTTGATGTAATCAATCACCATATGTGATGTCTTGTCTTGAGAACGCACGAACAACAACTTTATGTTAAGAGTAGTCATCAATCATCACTGAGGTATATCTTTACTTTGATGTGATGTTGTCTTTGACTTCCCTTTTTGACATGCCTCACATTCTTCATCCCTCTAAATTTCAGATGAGGCAGTCCTCTCACTAAACCCTTTTTACAAAAGAGTTCCTTGTGTTAATGTTCAAGGGTGAGAGCCTCTAATGCCATAGCTAAACTTTTGTCAGATGAAGCTTTACAGTAGAAACCATTGACTTCACCTTTTTAGAGTTTCCAGTCTAGCCACGAGCATTTCCTTTCCTTACTCTAAGAAGAGCAAGCTTCTCAACGTTCCTGCTTCAGATGAGACACTAATCCTTCTTTGAATTGACATTTTGTCCTTTGATGCAAAACTGTCTGATAAGAGGATTTGTGCCTTGATTCTCCAGCAAGAAAGATGCTTCAATTGTTATCAGTGACTCCAATGAATAGTTGTTATCAGTGATAGCAATTATTGAGTCCATGATGACATCCCTTTTTATGTATAGCTTTGTCCCATAATGAAAACCTTTGCTATCATCTCCAAAGTTTATTGACAGAATAGCTTTTGTTAATGGCAGTTGATTATGAGGCTCTTTATTTGATCATATGCCTTGAGTATGAATTACTAAGAATACATATGAATCATTTAACCTGTTATGTCCTGCACTCACAAATGGATTAACAGTTCTTGGTACCCAACTTATCAGTTTGGGTCCAGTTGAATTAGAGATTTTACTATAAACAGAGATAACAATAGCTGCAACCTTATCATGCTAATTCTTATCTTTGACTGACCATTTTCTCAATTTTAATACACTTGATAGAATTGTCTCTAACCTAGGGGAAAATGGTTCCAACCTTACATAAGGAGGGATAGCAGTCTTTGCCCTATTGTAATTCTAAACACGCTTTTCTACAATTAATGCAAGTACTAAGAGATGCATTTATGACATTGAGATAGGCAAGCATTGAGTTAAGAATACATGGTATTCATTCGGAAACATTACTCATAAGAATTAAGCAAGACAAGCATGATATGGAATAAAAAGAATTAACAAATAAATTACTAATTCTATCTAGTCCAATCCCGTTGAAGAATCTCATCTAGCTATCTCAATCCAATTATAAACTAATACATTTTAACAAATAATTCAGATTAAATGAATAAATTATAATGTAATAGGATCCAGGAGATAAACATAAACAAAGGTCTTATATGCTGGAAAAACGTATACCTCAATAAATCAATTAATCATGTTCAAAAGATATTCAAACAATTATTTAAAATCATCTAATGTAACATGCACAAGTTAAATATCAATCCTAGTTACCAGAAAAATAATCTAGTGAACTAGTTCAATATTATCTAAGTGTGATGCTATCATGCTTGTGCAACTGTTAAACATTCAAACACTAAGATCTTATCATGCATTGAATATTGAGAACAAAATATTGCAGTGGTTCAAGAAATTGAAACCTGAGATATATGAGTTGGACCATCTTCAAAGATTTCTATGAAAGCAAGATATTCATGATTCTCGTCATCTGATCCATTCCAACTCTTTCCCAATGTACTATAAGTTTTGACTGGCTGCTTCCCTAAGAAAACATTCCACCTTTGTCTCAACTCTTCAACTGAATCCCTACTCACCCTTGTTTGTCAAGCTTCTTGTTCTGTTGTAGCAAAACCCCTGATAGTTACTTGTTACATATATCTTGTCATAACTGTAGCTATCAAATCTTGTATCTGTCCCAATCTCAGTCTTGTAATCACCTCTTGAACTGAATCTGTAAAAGTCTCTACTTCAGAATAGATAGGCTTGATCCTTGGATATAGCTTATGTATTCCTTGTGAATCTGATACGACTAATCTTTCCTTACATGTGAAACACTGCCCTGACGTCCAGTCCCTCAAGTACTTCTACCTGAGCTTCCTCTGATTCAGCTAACAGTAACTCTTATATTTTGTCCAGAGGTTCCAACTTTACTGCCTGTAACTGAGATATTTGTTTATCCTCATTATTCTCTCTGACCTTCAAAATTCCTGCCTGTATGATCTCATTGATTCCCGGATAAATATCACATTGGTACAATCCACTGTGTGACTGTATAATCTGGAATCATAGAGTTGTCTTTAAAATCTTCGAGAAAAACTGTACCCGTAGAATTTCATTCATTTCCTGTGTCTAAAAACCCAGTGGTATCCTATGGAGTAAGCCTTTGAGGAATTTCCACAATTTTCTTGAAATCAGTTCCATTGGAGTAAGAAAACCATTATCTTTAATTTTCGTATTCGGAAAATTTCCGTCTGAATAACACATGGTCTTCGTTTTCTTCAAAAGATTAAAATCATCTTTAACGCCCGGAGGAATCTTGAGTCTACTAATACTTTGAGTACCCTTAATTTAATATTTAAGAGAAATTTAAATTTCCAATATTTTTAATTTTCTTAGAAAATAAATTAATCAAAAATATATATTTACGTAAAATCTAATTTTCAAGAATTTTGAATTTTCTTATAAATTAAATAAAATGTAAATTATTATTTAAGAAAAATTTAAATTTAAGAATTTTAAATTTTATGAAAAAAAATAAATCAGAAATAAAAATTATGGCTAAGACCAAATTATTTAAAATTCAAAAATCTAAAGTGTTGATAATTTTTGAAAATTAAAAAAATCTGAAAATATGAGAGCTTGACTGTTTAGGCTGACACACCGGATCTGATCTGTATATCGATCAACAAGATCTGATACCAATTGTTAGGTCCCGAATTATCGTAGAAGGGGGATTGAATACGATAATCACTAAATTAAAAATTCTTTCGAATCTTTAACGGATATAGATTTAGTGCTCGGTTAGTGGTTTCGTGTTCTTGAGGTGAATAATATTTGGGAATATAAAACGAGGAACACAAGATATTCGGGGAAGTATATATTCATATATAAATCCGCGAGGGGTGTTGCTACACTCCGATAAATAATTTAATCGGCTACAATCCAAGAACAACAATGTTCTTGCTTCTATAAAGATTTACAAATCAAATCCTATACAATGATCTAGCTTTTGTTTGTCTAAGGATTTAATAATCGGGTAACGATTATAATGCCCTTATGAATATATAAAAATTAAATCGGGCATTATAATGTTACTCCGGTGAGAAGTTAAACGAATATTCAAAAATCTCAAGCTTCTCTGAAAATCTTTGCTGCTAATTTTATCTTCTCTTGTTGGAGAAGAAGATAAAACTCAGAACAATACAACTGATTTGTTTCTGCTTCAAAGTGTGGTCTTTATATTCAATAAAGATGTGGTTGAGGAGAGAAGTACTTATGTGGTGACCATAAGTGAATTTTGCCTTAAAAAAATTCAAATCAATTTCTCTTTGGTGACTAGAGTGTAGAGAGGGTGACTTTTGCCTTAGAAAAATTCAAAGCATTTCTCTATGGCGACCAAGGTGAACCTAGGGTGAATTTGCCTTAGAAAAAAATTCAACCCATTTCTCTATGGCGACCAAGGTGAACCCAGGGTGAATTTGCCTTAGAAAAAATTTAACCCATTTCTCTATGGCGACCAAGGTAAACCTAGGGTGAATTTTCCTTAGAAAAAAATTCAGCCCATTTCTCTGTGGCGACCAAGGTGAACCTAGGGTAAATTTTCCTTAGAAAAAATTCAACCCATTTCTCTATGGAGACCAAGGTGACCTAGGGTGAATTTACCTTAGGAATAATTCAACTCATTTCTCTATGGCGACCAAGGTGAACCTAGGGTGAATTTTCCTTAGAAAAAAGTCAACCCATTTCTCTATGGAGACCAAGGCGAACCTAGGGTGAATTTTCCTTAGAAAAAATTCAACCCATTTCTCTATGGCGACCAAGGTGAAGCTAGGGTGAATTTTCCTCATAAAAAATTCAAACCATTTCTTTATGGCGACCAGATGGATGCAAACTGCACTTGTGAAATTATTCTTGCTCTCATTTATTCCATGAGTATTACACTAAGTCAAGATCAGTTCCTGTACTGAAATATTGAACTGTACATCCAGGATATTGCTTCTGAAGACCAATATACTGATCAGGATGACTCCTACTACAAGGTAGTGATCACCTTGTCTTAGCAGCATTGCATTCTCTGAGTTGTCCCATCTTTAAGTCTTCTCTCTTGAGTCTTCGTCTGAATCATAAAACTTGTATTCCTTGATACGAATCATCACTTAACAATCCTTTTAATGATAATACTCAGATTCCTTTCATGAAACACTGACTCCTAGTGCAACTGGTATGGTTCACAGACGACTAGCTCCGATTCAGGTCTTCGTATTATAGCCTTGATTATATTGTTAAGCTTGCCTCAACTTTATTGCTTCGAACACTGACTGTCAATAAACAATTGTACTTTCACTGGAATCCTATATGGTACTTTAGACACCGTCTTCATTGCTACTACAATCTTTAATACTTCATTCACTGTTTTTTACCGACCCTTGAATATATAAATGAGCTCCTGTCAGTGAGTATAGCTTCAAGGCTGTAATTGTCTTCCTTAAACTTTGTCTATACCATGTATTCAATTCTTCAGATTCCTATACTTCGTACATTGTCTATCTTCAATCAATGCCAATACACTGAAATCTTCTAGTAGCACTTATACACTAAATCTTCATCATTTCTGAAACCCTGAAAGTCTTTAACCTTTATTTTTCACTAAGGCATGAACATATTAATGAACTTCTTTCAGTGAACTGTAAACAGACTTCAGGCCTTCTTCTAATCTTCTGATTCTTTGTATTTTCCTTGTCTTCATTCTTCCCGGTTTTTTGTGTAGACGTAATATTATTAACCTGTCATGTTCTAGTGTTGTTATTGTGTTGAGTTATCACGTAACTGTTCATACGGCTACACAGTCTCACCAACAGGAAATCGAGGAAGAAAAAGAAAAGGAAAACGAGGGTGGAAAAAGGGATGAGGGAGAATCGAAGGAGAGTACATGAGAGAATCGAGAGATTCAGAAATTAGGGAGAGTCGAGAGGGATTGATGTTTCGAGTTGGGGGAAAAACAGCAGACATGCACCTCTTTTAAAATACAGCCGCGTGTCTTGATAATTGCTATGTGCCCTCTTTTGAACTGTAAATCTGTAATTTGATTTAAATTTTTATAATTAACGATGCATTTCGGTGGGTGAAAATACGCTAAAATAATTTCAAAATAATCCTAAAATTTTCTAAATATTCTGAAACTAATAATGCATTAATTTCACAATTTTTATAACATTTTTGAATCAAGTAACATACCCATATTTTACAATTTAACGAACAAACGTGCGGTTAAATAAAGACCGGAAAATTTCTAAAATAATTTTAAAATTCCCAAAATATTATAAACTTAATAAAATATGAGTTTCAAAATTTTTTGAAGCATTTTGAAATTTAATATAGAATTTATAGCTTAATATAATCCGAAAAATAATTTATATATAAATAATTATTGAAATATTGTTTTCTGAATTTTACAAATCCCCATAACTAATTATTGAAATTATAAAATCATAAGAATAATTTTAGAGATAATTTCAATATTTATGAAAATAAATTTTTAATAAAATAACTTTTAAAAGTGAAAACAAAATAATATAGCTCAGCATTTGATAATACAATCAATCCTCGAATCCACAGGGTCACAACCGGCTAATAATATGTTAGATATATTTGTGATATCATGTCTAATATGTTTCATGTTTAGTTTTCAGATCTTAACAAACAGGAAATATCAGGACTTACTGGAATCAGTACTTACTGGAAGTCAGAAGATAGATATCAGAACTTAAGGTCATATCAGAACTTAAGTACGGAAGAACTTACAGTTAATGAAGGAAGCTGATTTACAGGATAGAAGATCGAGACTAAAACAAAAGAAGATATGCATGAAAAGAGTTAGAAGATAAGAAGACTTGTATAAGATATCTGATTGATATATTTTAGGAGACAGAATTATATTCCATATCAATTAGAAGTTATCTTGTAACTGTATACTATATAAACACAAATATAGGTTTACACTATATGTGTCATCATTATCGAGAAGATCATACATTGTAACCTAGCAGCTCTTAGTGATATTTATTCATTACTAAGAGAGAATAGTTCCATTGTAACAGAGTTTATTATATTGAATATATCTGTTTACTGTTAATTGTGTTTGAAATCAATTTGATTGTAATAACACTGTATTCAACCCCCTTCTACAGTGTTGTGTGACCTAACAATTGGTATCAGAGCTTATCTGTTAACACACATATAGTAAAGATCCAAACAATCATGTCTGAAGAAGCAGAAACTCCAATCAAGCCCACTAAAACTGAAGAAACTCAAAAGACTCAAACCTACAGTCGATATGAGACTATTAGGGTTCCCATACTGAGACCTTCTGAGTATCCCATATGGAAAGTGAAGATGGCTATGTTTCTGGAAGCTACAGATCCAGATACCTTGACAGAATTAATGAAGGACCACATAAGCCAACCAAGCTCTCTGTTGTAGTTGCAGATCAGCCAGCAAAGACCATACCAAAGGAGAAAAGTGAGTATACAGCTGAAGATATCTCATCCATTGCCAAGGATGCAAAGGTAAGGCATTTTCTGCATAATGCCATTGATAATGTCATGTCAAATAGGGTAATTCATTGCAAGACTGCAAAGGAGATATGTGATGCTTTGGAGACAAGGTGTCAGGGAACTGATGCAATCAAGAAGAATATGAGGATTATACTCACTCAAGAGTATGAGCACTTTGACTCAAAAGGTGATGAGTCATTAACTGACTTATATGACAGGTTTGTCAAACTCTTGAATGATATGTCACTGGTGGACAAGGAATATGATCTTGAAGATTCAAATCTAAAATTCCTTTTAGCTATTCCTGAAAGTTGGGATTTGAAGTCTACTACTATAAGAGACAACTATGCTCTTGATGAAACTACTCTTGATGAAATTTATGGTATGCTCAAGACTTATGAACTTGAGATGGATCAAAGGAGCAAGAGGCATGGGAGAAAGCCAAGGACAATTGCTCTTAAGGTGAAAAGGAAAGGCTCTCATCATAAAGTCGGATTCAGAATCATCAAGTTCTGATGATGTTGATTCAGAAACTGAAAGTTTACTAGAAATAGATGTTGATGAAGAGATGATGAAATTGTGTGCTCTTATGGTGAAGGGTATCATAAAGATTGTAACGCCCCCAAATCTGGGGTCAATGGATTTGGTCGTCACGATGAAACCTCAATCCAAAATAACTTGTTAAATCAATAAATAAATGCCAGCGGAAGATATTTATCATCTATGACCCCAATTAATCCAAGATCTTTTAAGGTTACAGTTCTAGAAACAAGATATCCAAATTCCACAAATAAAATTTTCACTTTCTTTTAAAACTCTTTTCAATAATTCTCAATCTCAAAACTTAACCAGCTAGTATAACTTCGAAAAGAAGTATACTAGGTCCAACTATAAAATACACAATTAGTATAATATAATATAAACTACTTTATACAATAAAACTTACACTAGTCCACAAACCCTGGACCAACCACCTTCCAAAAGCTTCTTCTTTGCTTCCTCGAATTACGCGGCTAAACAGCGTAAGCTAATCCTCACTGGAGGTTAAATTTAAAAAAACAGGCAAGTATGAGCGGAAGAAATGCTCAGCAAGATCATTGTAATATATATAAGGTCGTTTTGATATAAACCAGACATTTGTAATAGCGCAGATCATTTAAAAATCATAATTCCTGAAACGAAAAATTTATTAAATATCGGATAATTGTTTCTCACTGTATTCAAAACTCTTTTTGATATTGCCGAGCGAAATGCGTCAGCAATACTTTAGATCTTGACGAGAATAAAACTCGTAAAATAGTGTTTACGGAAATATCGTAAACAACAATAACACAAAACAATGATTATGGAATGAATCATAAACTTTATTCAAAACTGAACTCTTGATATTAATACTCATTTTGTTGTTATATCAAATTAGATATCAATACGAACTTTGATGCTCACAACATCCCATACTGAAGTCAACATCAATCATCTATACTAATACCACCTTTGATATTTAACAACAAAGTAAGTATCAACACAAATCAGAAACTAAATCAAAACTACATTTCACCATTAATCCAACACAGAAACAAGTGATAAATTATTTATTCTATGATTATCACAACAATATCATAATTAAGATTGGAATCTGTAAGGGCGAAAACACGCGCTAATAATACATGTAAGTATACGCGTTCACAAGTAATATAGAATACTTTCTAGTTCGTTCCCACAGAGACTCAGACTAATTATGTTCAATTAACACTCACTCACCAATGTATAATTACTTCTCAATGTCAAGACAATAACACTTAGATTTGATTAGCTAATTATTAACTATAATTAACTACGAGAATTAAGCACTTAATTGACACTTTAATTAATAATATTAAACACACATGAGATCACAACTTCATTACTACTTCCTTCAATAGTTATCGTTATTACCCTTAGCATGTAATGATGATGATATTAATCGAATAACACGAAACTGATAAAAGCCAACTTTCATTGTACTAATACCATTCTACCAAGAATCCACAATTAAGATAGAAGTTGAATATGCATCAATTATGTTGAGACCCTATATGTCTACAGAATTTGACAACATAACGATTTAAGCACAAGTTATTCCTTATGATTACACAGGGCAAGTAAAACGGTTAGAGTTACCCACTAATCATGCATACACATATATGAACCTATGCTAGCATGGCAAGTTCTAAACCTCAAGATCCACCTTCGCTTCACAAGAGATTAACACCCTATCTTACATGTTCGCGACGCACATAAGACGAATAAGCACAACCAATACTAGATATCATACAATCATCACACACTAAGGTATTAAACAACTAACTAAAGAATTCCATAGCAAATCCGTTACGACCCCATGATCACAATTAGCCCATGATTGAACTCATCGTCACCATGGATTCATATGAAAACATGATAATAACACACGAGAATAATAACTAAAACTACTTATATTAAACCAGAGTACGTCACAAAAGTAAATAGGTTCAAAGTAAAGAAAACTAGCATCCAACGTTACAACAAAATAAAGAATCACAAGAAAATATGCTTCCTCTTCGTTGCGATGTGCTAAAACGGTCTTCTTCCTTATCTCCTTGCTTCTCGATTAATACTATGATTCAACACTATGTAAAACGTCTCTGAAAACTACTTATATAGGAGTCCCACAGTACTCAGCTATCTTAGAAGTTGGAAGCTCAACCGATTTAGGGGTCTAAAATAAATATTTTAAATTTCCGTCCCTGAGCGGCCGCTCAGCATTACTGAGCGGTCGCTCAGCTTCCTGAGCGGTCGCTCAGCAGAGCTGAGCGGGCGCTCAGACCCCTTCTGGAAAATGCTCTATTTTTGCTCCGGTTCTTTGCTGCATTCTACTCCTATCTTCCCAATTGCAATGCCAAACACATGCCAAGGCTTATTCTTGAGGAAATCTCTCCACAAATGCAAGTAATACCCTGAAACACACAAACACTAGAAAAATGCATCAAATACACAAAATACTTGATTTCAAGACATCAATTCAAGCCATTATAAGACGTTCTAAGTGGTATAAAATGCCATTTATCACACCCCCAAACTTAAATCGATGCTTGTCCTCAAGCGTCACAGACTCAAAAATCAAACAAAAATATGCATGAATGCAATCTATATGAAATGCAGCAATCCCCCTTACTACGACCAAACCAACTGACTTACGACATCTTAACAAATGTAATTAGGCGAATAAAGATCAAAAAAATCATGCAAAGTAACATACAACCGGAAACGTGGTGTGTGCGGATGCTTAACATATAGGCTTCGAAACTAGATCAATTATCATAACTTGACTATCCTTAAGGTAATCACATGATTATACGGAGAATAAAATTCTAGGCACAAAATTACTTATAACACTTTAAGATTACTGGAGCTTATTACAGAATCATGCTTTTTATTTAACACAACAAACAAATGCTTATTTGACCGTGCAATGAGTGAGGTCCACAAAAGACTTATACAATGGCATCCATGTAGCGAGCGTTAGGTTAGCGGATCCCAGACTATAAAAGCCTTAGGTCACTAGGCACAAAGTCCCCTAAGAACTTAATAACTCGAATACCAAAGAGCCCACTCGTGATCAATTATGCATTAACTCTCTATTTTTTTCTTTCTTTTTTTTATTTTCTTTTCTTCTTTGTTTTTCAAAACTTCTGAGCAAGTGCGTTTCGCTCCATCTTGCTCAACCCTAGACTACTCGTATAAAAATACGAGCCGACTACTATCCATTTGATGCCTAGCCACAATTAGCAATGAATTTCACTTTTTACTCCAATTTTTCTTTTCATGTCTTTTAGCACTAAGAACCTATTATAAATTCTAAGCATAATCAATAGATTAACCTTGAAAACCATCAAACCATAACAACAATCTAGTCCTTAAGCATTCTCTAAGACTTAGTGAAATTATTAGTGTTTCTAGCATGCACGTCAACCTACAAGACTCAACATCACTTTAACGTTATCACTACACTCGCATTAACATTACAAATCAATTGGTAAAGCAACGCAAAAAGGATCATGGTATATGCATGAGCTAAATGACATGATAAATAAAGCTATAAATAAAAAAAACTATATGGCAAAAATATGCAATTATATGAACTAAACTATCATGAATATGCAACTATATGACACACACACAAAATATTCCTTAACTACCACTCCCAAACTTAAAATCTTCACTGTCCCTAGTGAAGGTAGTAGAAAGGAACACAGGGTATACCTACTCGGACAGATCATCACCATCATCACCCTCAGAGGGTGGAGTATCAGGAGGCGGATATGCAGAGTCCTCACCAAAAACGGGCCACTGGATGTCAGCTCCAAGGCCTCTAAAAGCAGTCCCAAGCACAAGGGTGAGCTCCTGAGCAAACCTGCTCTTCGTCTCGTACATAGCATCCATCCTCCTCGACAGCCTCCTATACTGGGCATCAGCCATCCTAGCACCCTCCTGAGCTCTAGAAGAACCTGCCTCATCACGCCCTGGTCTCACCATGGTAGCACCGCGTGCTGGACGCCCTCTTGGAAGATGATAACCCAGCCCATGCTCTTCGGGCTCTCCACCAGTCCACTCCTGCATCGCATTCAGAGTCCCGAAATTAATAGGAGCGGCCGGAAGCTGCAACTGCTCATGAGAAGGCCACCGAACTCCCACTGCTCGGTAAAGCTTTGTAACAGTAGATGCATAAGGGATGTTCATGTGCTTCGCTCCCCTCAAAAACTTCAGAATTCCTTGGTAGATGAACTCACCAAGGTCCACATAGTACTCCTCATTCAAAATACCCCATAACAACTGTGCTCGCTCAACTGTAACCTCATGTGCATGTGAAGTAGGCAGAATATTAGCGTAAATAAAGGCATTCCATGCACGGGCATACCTATTCATTGTAATTGCCGTAAAATGACGATACTCGTTAGTCCCAGTCTTGAACGTCCAAACCGTGCCCGGCCTACAGAGAGTAGCACAAATCAAATCCAAGTCAAAATCTTCAGTAATCTTCTCATTCCAATTCTCCTCCGTGGGCTTTCTATATCACTGCCCAATCACACGATGAATCGCCTCAGGATGATAATCCACCGTCATCCCCCGCACAACACAAAACCCATTCTTTTCAGCCTTCGCGTTCGCATAGAACTCGTGAACAATGCTCATCGGAACTGCCTCTGGTGACTCACAGAAAGCGATCCAACCCTTCTCAGCAATCATTGGCAACAACTCACCATCCCTCCCCGATGGTAAGAATCCCCTCTCCTTCAAAATTGGCTTACCCAGATGCCTAGTATACTCCTCCTCGGCAGCCCTATCAAACAAACGAGGCCTCGCAGCAGTACCCATTGAAGAATCAGCAGTAGGAACAGTGATGCTGCTATCAATAGTCCTGGATCTCTTGGGTGGCATTGAAACTGAGAAAAAGTGCTTAAGAATTGTGTTTTTGAATATGGGAGAGAGTTTAAGGTTTGAAAGTGTATGGGGAGTATATGGAATAGTTGTATGTATATATAGGGTAGAGATTAGGTTAAAATTTGATTAGGAGTGGGTTTTGAGGGTTAAAAATGTGGGTAATGGGAAGATAATTCGTGGGTAGTGGGGCTGTGTTTGTATTTTTATGTATTCTGTTTTTTTTGGTTTTTTTCTAAGGCTTAAAAAAATTCTGCCAGTCGGGCCCTGAGTGGTCGCTCACCTTGCTGAGCGGTCGCTCAGCAGAGCTGAGCGGGCGCTCAGGGGTCTTCTGGAAAAATAATTTTCTTGCCCTGTTTTTCTGATTTTTTTGTGGTTTTGGATAGGTTACGAACTTCTAAGGGTGCCTATAACAACAAATCATAGGTTGCCTCCCACGAAGCGCTTCTTTTTCGTCATTAGCTTGACGTAGCGTACCTTACTCAAGTTTACAATAAAATGGCACTAACCACTTCCCGGTTTGTCGTGTCCCCATAGTAATGCTTCAAACGCTGACCGTTAACCTTGAATGCTTGGCCCGGATCATTCTCAAAAATCTTCACCTCTCCATATGGAAACACAGTTTTGATAATAAAAGGTCCAGACCACCTTGATTTCAACTTTCCAGGAAAAAGACGGAGACGAGAGTTGAATAAAAGAACTTGCTACCCCGGAACAAATGACTTAGGATATAGCTTCCTGTCGTGCCACCTTTTCACTTTTTCCTTGTACATTTTGTTGTTCTCGTACGCTTGGAGTCGAAATTCATCAAGTTCATTTAACTGAAGCATTCGCTTTTTACCAGCTGCATCTAGATCAAGGTTCAACTTCTTCAACGCCCAATAGGCTTTATGCTCAAGCTCCGTAGGTAAATGACATCCCTTACCATATACAAGTTGAAACGGGGACATCCCAAGTGGAGTCTTGTATGCTGTTCTGTAAGCCCAAACAGCTTCATCGAGCTTTAAAGACCAATCCTTCCTTGACGGAAAAACAACTTTCTCTAGAATGCGCTTGATCTCTCTATTAGATACTTCCGCTTGACCATTCATTTGCGGATGATAGGCAGTAGCAACATGATGATTCACATTGTAGCGCTGCGTCATAGAAGTGAACTTACGGTTGTAGAAATGCGACCCCTCATCACTTATGATTACTCATGGCGTTCCAAACCTTGTGAAAATTTGCTTATGAAGAAAATTCAACACTACCTTTGCATCATTCGTCGGCAGAGCTTTGACTTCTACCCATTTTGAGACATAATCGACTGCCAGCAAGATGTATTGATTATTGCAGGATGAGACAAATGGTCCCATGAAATCGATTCCCCAAACATCAAAGACCTCAACTTCAAGCATCACATTTAACGGCATCTCATCCTTCCTCGTAAGATTCCCCACTCTTTGGCAACGATCACACCTTAAAACGAACTGATGAGTATCCTTAAACAAAGTAGGCCAGAAAAAACCTGCTTGCAGAATACGAGCTGCCATCTTCTCACCACCATAATGTCCACTATAAACTGTGGAGTGGAAGTCTCGTAATATCCCCTCCGTCTCACAGAATGGGATACATCTCCTGATGATCTGGTCAGCTCCCTGTCTAAACAAATACGGTTCATCCCACATATACCACTTCACCTCATGCATAAATTTCTTCTTTTGAGTTGTATTCATATTAGGAGGCATTATATTGCTGACAAGATAGTTCACAATATCTGCAAACCATGGCTCTTCCTCCTGAACTGCGAACAACTGCTCATTCGGAAAGGATTCGTTGATCAATGTCTTATCATGTGAAGTAGACTCGGGATTCTCCAATCTAGAGAGATGGTCAGCCACTTGATACTCAGTACCTTTCGATCCTTGATCTCTAACTCAAATTCCTGTAGCAAGAGCACCCAACGAATGAGTCTAGGCTTCGAATCCTTCTTGGAAACCAAATAGCGAATGGCCGCATGATCAGTGAACACTGTCACCTTTGTCCCAAGCAAATAAGATCGAAATTTTTTGAAACCAAAGACTATAGCCAAGAGCTCCTTCTCAGTAGTGGTGTAGTTCATTTGAGCTCCATTTAAAGTCTTACTAGCATAGTAGACCACATGAAAGAGATTATTCTTGCGCTGCCCAAGAACTGCTCCCACCGCATAATCACTCTCATCACACATCATCTCAAAGGGCTCTGTCCAATCTGGTGCTGTAATAACTGGTGCAGTTATCAAACTCTTCTTGAGAGTCTCGAATGCCTTCAAGCATTCATCATCGAATTTGAAAGGCACATCCTTGTCGAGCAAGTTGCACAATGGCTTAGATATCTTCGAAAAGTCCTTGATAAAACGCCGATAAAAACCCACATGACCAAGAAAACTATGGATTCCTTTCACAGAAATAGGTGGCGGAAGATTTTCAATGACTCCCACCTTGGCTTTGTCCACCTCAAGACCCTTGCTAGAGACCTTATGCCCAAGAATAATGCCTTCACGCACCATAAAGTGACATTTTTCCCAATTAAGCACCAAATTAGTTTCCACACACCTTTTGAGCACTACACGAAGATTATTCAAACATTCATCATACGAATGTCCAAAGACGGAGAAGTCGTCCATGAACACCTCGACATTATTTCCAATCATATCAGAGAATATAGCCATCATACATCTCTGAAAAGTGGCCGGTGTGCCACATAAGCCAAACGAAACTCTGCGAAAAGCAAATGTGCCAAATGGACAAGTGAAGGTAGTCTTTTCTTGATCCTCTGGTGCAATACAAATCTGATTATACCCCGAATAGCCATCCAGAAGATAATAATACTCATGACCGGCTAACCTATCAAGCATCTAATCAATAAATGGAAGAGGGAAGTGATCCTTCCTCGTGGCCTTGTTCAACTTTCTGTAGTCCATGCATACCCTCCATCTTGTGACTGTTCGAGTGGAGATGAGCTCGTTCTTATCATTTGCTACCACTGTAATACCTCCTTTCTTAGGTACACATTGCACGGGGCTCACCCAAGAACTGTCAGATATGGGATAAATGATTTCTGCATCCAGCCACTTCAGAATTTCTTTCTTTACCACTTCTTTCATGATAGGATTAAGTCTTCACTGTTGCTCAATAGTTGGCTTACTACCCTCCTCTAGCAGAATTTTATGCATGCAGTACGAAGCGCTGATCCCTTTGATGTCTGCTATAGTCCATCCGATAGCCGATTTGAATTCTCTCAAGATCTTCAAGAGCTTGTCCTCCTCACTACCTGAAAGTTCAGATGCAATAATAGCAGGTAAAGTAGATGCATCACCTAAAAAGTATATCTCAAGTGTTCAGGCAATGGTTTAAGCTCCAAGGTAGGTGCTTCCTCAATAGATGGTTTGAGCTTTCCTTCAGCATTTTTGAGGTCAGAAGTACCAAGAGATTCAAAAGGCATGTCTAGCTTTTGCCTCCAAGGAGAAGCATTTAGATATTGAAGTTGCTCATTGTTATCCTCATCATCACTGTCAAAGTCCCCCACTAAGGCTTTATCTAATGCATCAGACATTAGCATATGATCAAGTTTTGAAGTAACCGCAGAATCAATCAAATCCACCTTTAATCACTCTTCGTCTTCTGTAGGGAATTTCATCGCTTTGAATACATTGAATGTCACATCCTGATCCTGCACCCACATAGTAAGTTCACCTTTCTGCACATCTATCAAGGTACGGCCTGTAGCCAAGAAAGGTCTCCCCAAGATTATGGGAATCTTCTTATCTTCCTCGAAATCCAGAATCACAAAGTCTGCAGGAAAGAAGAGCTTTTCCACCTTTAACAGCACATCCTCCATTATGCCTCGTAGGTATGTAATAGAACGATCAGCCAATTGCAGAGACATGTAGGTGGGCTTTGGATCAGGAAAATTCAACTTTTTGAAGATAGACAACAGTATCAGATTGATGCTTGCTCCCAAATGACACAGGCACTTGTCAAAAGATAACTTGCCAATGGTGCACGGAATGGTGAAGCCACCTGGATCTTTAAGCTTTGGAGGTAATTTTTGTTGCAGCACAACACTGCACTCTTCCGTTAGAGAAATGGTCTCAAGGTCATCCAGTTTCACCTTCCTTGAAAGAATACTCTTCATAAATTTCGCATAACTAGGCATTTGCTCCAGAGCCTCAGCGAAAGGTATATTGATGTGAAGTTTCTTGAACACCTCCAGAAACTTACTAAACTGCTTATTCGGCTTTTGTTGTTGCAATCTCTTAGGGAAATGTGGTGGAGGATAGAGCTGTTTCTCCCCTGTATTACCCTCAGACAGAGTGTGTTCAACAGTAGTCTTCCTTGGTTACGCTGCTTTCTCCTTTTGCTTAGCTTCTTCATCACCAACTTCAGCTTCTCCGTCTTTTGCTTAGCATCAACAACTTTTCTAGATCTTAATGTTATAGCTTTGACTTGCTCTTTAGCTTCCTTCCTGCCTGGCACTTTAGTATCACTGGGAAGTGTGCCAGGTTGACGATTGAGCACTGCATTGGCTATTTGACCGATTTGATTTTCCAAGGTCTTGATAGAAACAGCCTGACTTTTGCACAACAGCTTGAGTTCTTTGAAATCAGCACTAGAAGGTGGAGCTGCACCTCCTTGTTGAGGATATGATTGCCTTTGAGCATAATGCTGTGGTTGCTGGAATCCAGGTGGATTAAACTGTTTACTTACGCCTTGTTGATATGGTTGCTGAATAACATTCTGATTATTACTCCAGCTGAAATTTGGATGATTTCTGTTGTTAGGATGATAAGTAGCTGGCACAGGCTGCTGCGGTCGCTGATAATTGTTCACATACTGAACAGATTCATTAACAAGAGAACACTGATCCGTAGCATGAGAACCTGCACAAAGCTCACAGACCATAGCTATCTGATTGACTCCATAGGTGGCTAAAGAATCGACCTTCATAGACAGCGCTTAGAGCTGCGCTGCAATAGCTGTAGCTGCATCAACTTCCAGAATACCTGCTACCTTCCCAGGCATCATCCTTTAAGTTGGGTTCTGATGCTCATTTGCAGCCATAGTCTCAATAAGATTATAAGCCTCAGTATAACTTTTGGCCCACAAGGCGCCTCTAGTTGCTGCATCGAGCATGGGCCGAGATTGGGCCCCTAAACCATTATAGAAACCAGTGATCACCATTCAATCAGGCATACCATGATGTGGACACTTTCTCAACATCTCCTTGTAGCGCTCCCAAGCTTCGTACATAGATTCTGTAGGTTGCTGCGCAAACTGAGTAAGAGCACTCCTCATAGCCGCAGTTTTCGCCATTGGATAGAACTTCACCAGAAACTTCTGCACAAGATCTTGCCAAGTAGTGATGGACCAAGCTGGTTCAGAATGTAACCAGTCCTTAGCTTTATCCCTCAGTGAGAATGGGAAAAGCCTCAGCTTGATAGCCTCATCATCACACCATTATATTTGAAAGTACTACAGATCTCGACAAAATTCCTGATGTGCATGTTGGGATCTTCAGTAACAGCACCTCCAAAAGAAACAGAATTCTGCACCATCTGAATAGTGCCCGACTTGATTTCAAAAGTGTTAGCCTGAATAGTCGGGTGAAGGATGCTTGACTGAATGTCATCAAATTTAGGTCGAGAAAAGTCCATAAGAGCTGGATCTGCCTGAACTATACGATCACCCATGATTACTGGTTCTTTCTGCTCACTTTCTGTATCCGAATCTTCAAAATATATCTTCTCCAGAATACCAAGAACTTTGTCTGTCTCCTCAGCCGTATCTAAAGTCCTCTTGCGAGTATGAGAACGTGTTTGCATAAATGCTCGCTAAAGTACCTGAAACACAACCGGAAACAATAAGTAACAAGTCTTAATCAATAAGTCCTAATGACCACTGATGGTAAGTACATAAACTAAACAAATACGCCGAGTCCACGGCAGCAGCGCCAAAAACTTGTTAGGGGAAAACACGCGCTAATAATACACGCAAGTATACGCACTCACAAGTAATATAGAATACTTTCTAGTTCGTTCCCACAGAGACTCAGACTAATTATGTTCAATTAACACTCACTCACCAATGTATAATTACTTCTCAATGTCAAGACAATAACACTTAGATTTGATTAACTAATTATTAACTACAATTAACTACGAGAATTAAGCACTTAATTGACACTTGAATAACAATATTAAATGCACATGAATATGCATCAATTATGTTGAGACCCTATATGTCTATAGAATTTGACAACATAACGATTTAAGCACAAGTTATTCCTTATGATTACACAGGTCAAGTAAAACGGTTAGAGTTACCCACTAATCATGCATACACATACATGAACCTATGCTAGCATGGCAAGTTCTAAACCTCAAGATCCACCGTCGCTTCACAAGAGATTGACACCCTATCTTATATGTTCGCGATGCACATAAGACGAATAAGCACAACAAATACTAGATATCATACAATCATCACACACTAAGGTATTAAACAACTAACTAAAGAATTCCATAGCAAATCCGTTACGACCCCATGAACACGATAAGCCCATGATTGAACTCATCGTCACCATGGGTTCATATGAAAACATGATAATAACACACGAGAATAATAACTAAAACTACTTATATTAAACCAGAGTACGTCACAAGAGTAAATAGGTTCAAAGTAAAGAAAACTAGCATCCAACGTTATAACGAAATAAAGAATCACAAGAAAATATGCTTCCTCTTCGTTGCGATGTGATAAAACGGTCTTCTTCCTTATCTCCTTGCTTCTCGATTAATATTACGATTCAACACTATGTAAAATGTCTCTGAAAACTACTTATATAGGAGTCCCACAAAACCCAGCTATCTCAGAAGTTGGAAGCTCAACCGAATTAGGAGTCTAAAATAATTATTTTAAATTTCCGTCCCTGAGCGGCCGCTCAGTATTCCTGAGCGGCCACTCAGCATTCCTGAGCGGTCGCTCAGCTTCCTGAGAGGTCGCCCAGCAGAGCTAAGCAGGCGCTCAGACCCCTTTTGGAAAAATGCTCTGTTTTTGCTCCCGTTCTTTGCTGCATTCTGCTCCTATCTTCCCAATTGCAATGCCAAACACATGCCAAGGCTTATTCTTGAGGAAATCTCTCCACAAATGCAAGTAATACCCTGGAACGCACAAATACTAGAAAAATGCATCAAATACACAAAATACTTGATTTCAAGACATCAATTCAAGCCATTATTAGACGTTCTAAGTGGTATAAAATGCCACTTATCAGAATCCTCGAACGACGGTGTGTCGCCGTCGGTGATCAGCTGCGGAGCAACACCGGTATGCCAAAGCATATCCAACTAAACAAAGGGGTACCCAAGGCACATATCGGCCTAGCAAGGTGTTATATCCCGTATAACACATAGCTTATGCTGGACCGCCGCCACGGCCTCTTACGCAACCATCCAATCTTAAAAACATTTTATTGAAAGGGGTCATAATACTTGACACCCTTATAAACTTTTATTCCCCCATTTACTTGGGTAGGAATACTCGCAAAACCAACTCATTTTCCACAAAATCTAAAACATTTATAAATCCATTAATTTGATAAGTAAAATCACTTAACTATTATGAACATAGAATAACAGAAGAGTACTTGCATAAACAGAATCATTTAATTCAGTGATATATAAAACATTTATCTATTCCGCTTGAGAATAGGGAAGGCAATACTTGCATAGGAAGATTTAAAATAAATATCACTTGAACAGTTAGTGATGATAGGGATACTTGCCTTTGAGATTTAGTAGTTAGTCGCACTCGCAAAGACGCATCTATTCTGACATTTTGTCTCAAAACATCTCCGTCTTACTTTTCAACACTTTACTGATATACTGCTCCTGCGATTGCTAGAAGCCAGATACCCAATACCCTTCCATTTAACTCTTTTCAATGTCTTGTCCCTGTTAGATATATTTGTGATGTCATGTCTAATAATGATTTGTATTTAGTTTTTCAGATCTTGATTAACAGGACAAATCAGGACTTAATTGGAAATCAGTACTTATACTGAAGTCAAAACTTAAGATATCAGAACTTAAGTTATCAGAACTTAGGATATCAGAAGATATTTATCAGGAGATAATATCAGGACTTAAGAAGACATTCAGATAAGGAAGGCGGCTGATTGAAAGGAAAGAAGATTAGGACAATCACAAGAAGAGATATGCATGGAGAAGAATTCTATGAAGAATAGAAGATTTGGAGGAAAAGATAACTAATTAATATATTTTAGGATGCAGACTTATATTCGATATCAATTAGAAGATTATCTTGTAACTGTGTGTCTATATAAACACTACATAGGGTTTACACTAGATGTGTTATCTTAATCGAGAATATTATTCATTGTAACCCTAGAAGCTCTCGTGATATTTGTTCATCACTGAGAGAGAACGGTTCCATTATAATATTGTTTTATTAATAAGATTATTATATGTTTCATACTTGTGTTCTTAATTCGATTTGATAATAGTACACACTGTATTCAACCCCCTTCTACAGTGTGTGTGACCTAACAAGTGGTATCAGAGCCAATCTGTTAACACATATACAGTAAAGATCCAAAACAATCATGTCTGAAAAAGAACAAACTCCAACCAAGCCCACCAAAACTGAAGAAACTCCAAAGACTGAAATCCATAGTCGATATGAGACTATTAGGGTTCCCATACTGAAACCTTCTGAGTATCCCATATGAAAAGTGAGGATGACTATGTTTCTGGAAGCTACAGATCCATAATACCTTGACAGAATTAATGAAGGACCATATAAGCCAACCAAGCTCTCTGTTGTAGTTGGAGATCAGCCAACACAGATTGTACCAAAGGAGAAAAGTGAGTATACAGCTGAAGATATCTCATCTATTTCCAACGATGCAGAGGTAATGCATTTGCTGCATAGTGCCATTGATAATGTCATGTCAAATAGGGTAATTAACTGCAAGACTGCAAAGGAGATATGGGATGCCTTGGAAATAACATGCCAGGGAACTGATGCAATTAAGAAGAACAAGGGGACTATACTCATACAAGAGTATGGGCACTTTGACTCAAAACCTGATGAGTCATTAACTGGTTTATATGACAGATTTTTCAAACTCTTGAATGATCTGTCACTGATGGATAAGGAATATGATCTTGAAGATACTAATCTTAAATTCCTTTTAGCTCTTCCTAAATGTTGGGATTTGAAGGCAACTACTATAAGAGACAATTATGCTCTTGATGAAACTACTCTTGATGAAATTTATGGTATGCTCAAAACTCATGAACTTGAGATGGATCAAAGAAGCAAGAGACATGGAAGAAAGTCAAGAACAGTTGCTCTTAAGGCTGAGGAGGAATCCCCCAAAGTGGCTGTCTCAAAGAAAGATAAAGGAAAGGCTCTCATCACAAAGTCTGATACTGAGTCATCAAGTTCTAATAGTGATGATGATTCAGAAACTGAAAGTCTATCTGAGATGGATGTTGATTAAGAGATGATGAAATTGTGTGCTCTTATGGTGAAGGGTATCACAAAGATAGCCTACAGGAAATTCAGAAGGGGAAAGAAGTTTTCCAGGAAAAGTGGAAGTCCTGATAAGAAGGGATTCAGAAAATCTGAAGGCAAAGCAGGAAAGTCTGATAGAGGAGATTACTCAAATGTTAAATGTTACAATTGTGGTGAGAAAGGCCACATATCTCCTGATTACAAGAAAGGAAAAGGTGACAAAGGCAAGGCACTTGTCACAAAGAAGAAAAGCTGGACAGACACTTCAGATTCTGAACATGAGGTGAACTATGCCTTGATGGCAGATGCTGATAGCAGTTCTGAAGCTGCTGAGTTAAAGGTACCTCAAACAACTTATGCTTTTCATACTGATGATATTACTGAGTTGAGATCTTATCTTAAAACCATATTCATTAGCTATAGAGATCAGACCTTAACATGTGATAGGTTAACTTCTGAAAGTCTGGCTTTTAAAAAAAGGAATTACTATTTAGAAAAAGGGTTAGTTATATTCCATCAAACTCAGAAAGAAAGAGATGATGCCTTTAATGTTAGAGATGATGTGTTAAAATTGAATCAATCTCTAAAAACTGAGTTAGAAAAGGAAAGAGAGATTATTAGGACTTGGACTAACTCTGGCAGAATAACTCAAAATTTGTTAAGTAGTGGAAACTGGAAAGAGGGCTTAGGCTATGGAGATGATAAAAGTGAAATAGGAACTGATCAACTTAAGCCAATTATTGTTAAACAGACTACTAAGCCAAAGGTAAATCCTGTTAAGTTTGTAGCTAAAACTGTAAAGTCTGATTCTGAAAAGATGAAAGATATTGATACAGAAGTTAAGGCAGATTCAAATTCTGACAAACTAAAACAGGATAAACCAGCTGAAGTTAACATATGCTTAATGACAAAGAAGCAACTTAAGTATAAGTTGAAAGAGATTAAGGATGTAAACAAGATAAAGCCACCTAGGAAAAATAGGAATGGAAAGGAAGGTGTGAACAAAAGCAATAATTATAAGTCTGTTCCTAATGCTCCTAGAAAGAAATGCAATAATTGTGGAAACACTAACCATCTTACTTCTTTTTGCAGGAAGAATAAGGATATAAATTATTTACCTCCTAAATCAGGAGTTAAGAGTCTGAATGTTAGGTTTAAACCACAAAATCCTTGTTTTCATTGTGGTATTTTATGGCATTCCATTTATACTTGTAAGGAATATCATAGTTTGTACTATGATTATTATCAAATAAAACCTTCTTTAAAGAAAGTTAGCATTATTCCTTCTAGTATAAGTTCTGATGCAAAGTCTGATACTGTAAATTCTGATAAGAAAAATGTTAACATAAACTCTGATGTTAAATCCGCTATAAATGTTAACAAACTTAATAAGGCCAAAAGATCCAAGAATGTATGGGTCCTTAAAACTAATCATTAGTGGTCTTTATGATTGCAGGGCAACAGGAAAAACATCCTAGTTCTGGACAATGGATGTTCAGGACATATGACTGAAAATAAAGCCCTGCTATCAGACTTTGTGGAGAAAGCTGGCCCAAGAGTTTCTTATGGAGATGGCAACATGGGAAAAACTCTGGGATATGGCAATATCAATCTTGGGAATGTCATCATTGTAAAAGTAGCTCTAGTCTCAGGACTTAAACACAATCTGCTGAGTGTCAGTCAAATCTGTGACAGAGTTTATCATGTGGATTTCTTTGAAGAACACTGTGAAGTTGTAAGCAAATCTACAGGCAAAGTTGTTCTGAAGGAGTACAGGCATGGTAACATTTATGAAGCTAAGCTTTCAACAAGTTCTGATGGTTCTGCAATTTGTCTGTTAAGTAGAGCATCAATTGAAGAAAGCTGGGATTGGCACAAGAAACTCTCTCATTTAAATTTTAACAATATAAATGAACTAGTCAAGAAAGATCTTGTGAGAGGACTGCCAAAATCAGTATTTGCTCCTGATGGCCTTTATGATTCATGTTAAAAGGCAAAACAAAGAAAATCTTCATTCAAGAGCAAGACTGAATCTTCAATTCTTGAGCCTTATCACCTACTACATGTTGATCTATTTGGTCCAGTGAATGTCATGTCTATTGCAAAGAAGAAATATGCTATGGTCATAGTAGATAAGTTTACCAGATACACATGGGTGTATTTCTTGCACATAAAAGTGAAACTGCATCTATCTTGATTGATCATGTCAAACAACTGGATAAGTTGGTCAAAGACTCTGTGAAAATCATAAGAAGTGATAATGCCACTGAGTTCAAGAATATGATTATGGAAGAGTTCTACAAAGACCATGGAATAAAGCAGGAATTTTCTGCTCATGGAACTCCACAGCAAAATGGAGTTGTTGAAAGAAAGAATAGAACTCTTATTGAAGCTGCACGAACTATGCTTGATGAAGCAAAGTTACCAACCTACTTTTGGGCTGAAGCTGTGCAGACTGCTTGTTTTACTCAGAATGCAACACTTATCAACAAGCATGGAAAAATACCATATGAGATGGTGAAGAAAAAGAAGCCAAATCTAAAGTATTTTCATGTATTTGGATGCTAGTGTTTTGTTCTTAAGACTCATCCTGAACAACTATCCAAATTTGATCTAAAAGCTGATGAAGGAATTTTTGTTGGATATCCACTTTCCATAAAAGCCTTCAGAGTCTACAATTTAAGAACAAGGGTTGTCATGGAATCTATCAATGTCTCTTTTGATGATAAGAAGATTACTAGACTTGAAGATTTCAATGATCATGATCAGCTGAGATTTGAGAATGAAGTTTTAAATTCTGATTCTGTAAATTCTGATAGTCTAAATCCTGATACTGCAAACTCTGATGTTATTGAAACTGTGGTGACTACGCCAAAGGAAAATGCACTTGTGCAGGGGAGTATATTGAAGATCCAACCACATCTCAAGAAGCATCAGAACCTAGAACAGACTCTTCAAGTTCTGATGGGCTAAGTTCTGATAATTTTGGAAACTCAAATTCTGATTCATCAAGTTCTGATGGGCCAAGTTCTGATAATTCTGGAAACTCAAATTCTGAAGGATCCAACTCGGAGAGCATAATTTCAGGGGGAGCATCAGAAAATGTTGATGGAGACAACATGGATCATGGGGGAGCATCCAGTTCTAGAGATAATCTTCCATCTACAAGAAAGTGGACAAAAGCACATAAATCTGACTTGATTATTGGAGATCCTGAAGCAGGTATTAGAACTAGAACAGCAACATCAAATTACTGTCTCTATCATTCTTTTCTTTCTCAGGCTGAACCAAAGAAAGTGGAAGAAGCTCTTCAAGATGCTGATTGGGTGCAAGCAATGCAGGAAGAGTTAAATGAATTTGAAAGAAATAAAGTCTGGACCCTAGTTCCAAGACCAAAGAATAGATCAGTTGTTGGTACAAAATGGGTGTTCAGAAACAAAACTGATAGTGATGGCATAATTACAAGAAATAAAGCAAGGCTGGTTGCAAAAGGATACTCTCAACAGGAGGGAATTGATTATGATGAAACATTTGCACCAGTTGCTAGATTGGAAGCCATAAGGATATTTTTGGCTTATGCTGCTCACAAAAAGTTTACAGTCTTTCAAAAGGATGAAAAAAGTGCTTTTCTGAAAGGAGAATTGGAAGAAGAAGTATATGTTGAACGACCTCCAGGTTTTGTAGATTCAAAATTTCCTAATCATGTCTACAGACTTGATAAAGCACTTTATGGCCTTAAGCAAGCTCCAAGAGCATGGTATGAGACATTAGCTCAGTTTCTTCTGGAAAGTGGTTTTAATAGAGGGACTATTGATAAAACTTTATTTTATCTCAACCATGGAAAGGACTTACTTTTGGTGCAGATATATGTTGATGATATCATTTTTGGTTCTACAAATGACAAACTTTGTAAAAGGTTTGCCAACCTAATGCAGTCAAGATATCAAATGAGTATGATGGGAGAACTTAGCTATTTTCTGGGCCTTCAAGTCAAGCAGAATGAAGAAGGAACTTTTATTTGTCAATCTAAGTACACCAGAAATTTGTTGAAGAAATTTGGAATGCAAGACTATTCAAGTGCATCTACTCCTATGGCCACTGCAACAAAATTTGATAAGGATACTGGTACATCAGTAGATATTACTGATTACAGAGGGTACAAAATTGACAGGAAAAGCACAAGTGGAAGCTGCCAATTTCTTGGAGGCAGATTAGTTTCTTGGTTTAGCAAGAAACAAAAGTCAATTTCCACATCAACTGCAGAGGCAGAGTACATTGCTGCAGGAAGCTGTTGTGCACAAATTCTTTGGATGAAGAATCAGTTATTGGATTATGGGTTAGAATTTTCTAAAATCCCTATTTAATGTGATAATCAAAGTGCTATTGCTATGACAGGTAATCCAGTTCAACACTCAATGACAAAGCACATCAGCATTAGGTACCACTTCATAAGGGAACATGTGATGGAAGGTACAGTGGAATTGCACTTTGTTCCAACAGATCAACAACTAGCAGATATCTTCACAAAACCACTATGTGAAGCTACTTTTACAAGATTAGTAAATGAACTTGGAATGGTTTCAGGTTCTTTCTCTAAATCTGTTTAGTTTATATTCTGATACATCAGACTATATGATCAGTATTAACAGATGTTACTATCTTTATGTAATATGTGCTTAAATTGAAATTTACCTAAGTGATGATTGTTGTCTGATGTGAATTTCTAAACTCTGATAGTGATATGAATGTTTTTGTGACTATTCAATCCAATAAGGATGACTGTGCTAGATGCTGACCTAGTAGTCTTTAATATGCTAAAGATCCCATGTTTGAAGTAATTGTTTATGTGGAAATCTTTTAACATAAGCAAATTCTGATATAGAGCTTGGTTAGGTTTACTTTGTGTATCTTATTACTAAGTCAAAAACTAGAATAATACTTCTTATCTGTTAAGTTATGATGTTGGTAAATCTTATGGATGTACTAAGTGCTGATAAGCCTCACTTAACAAAAGAAAAAGAAAAAAAAAGAAATTAATATCAGGTACTCCTTTGAGATCTAGAGAAAAATGTATGTGGAAGGGAAGACCCAAGTGCATTGTTGGTATTGAGTAAAATGCATTAGAAAAGCAAAATAAAAATTTTCTTGGTGACTTTTCACATTCTCTGATTACTGGAGAAATACTCTGATAACAGCATAAATTCTGATAAGCAGTCGTGACTCACTTACACTGAGAAGCCACTGTAAAAAGGAATTTCAAAAGATGCATAAAATGAGCACAAAATAGTTGAGGTGGACTCATGCATGAACTCATTCTATAGTAGACTTCAGACTAATGACATATTTTAAGCAAAGTTCTTAGTTATTCCTTATTTCTAAGATTTACTGAAGTGAATCAAACTTTACTCTTTGTCTGATATTTAGCTTAAAGCACACACTTACACTCCATATGAATGATGAAAATTACTGTGGTGATCAATGTTGTTTTAGATGAACAGTTTAAGTGTCAGTTGCATAAATTCTGAGGACAAGTTCTGATGATTAAGTTCTGAGGAAACCATATCAGTATTTGTATGAAGAATTACAGAAATAAACATTCACTTTTTGAGTAAAGAAGCCATATTCTGATGACTTTTAAATTCTGATAACAATCACGTTCTGATGTTGATGTGGCAGTATTTATTTCCTTGATTTTTTTAAGTCAATACTTGAACGGTTATATTTTATCAGAATATTGGTTTATGTGAGATAAAGACAGTAATAATCATTTGTTTAGTGGGAACAGTTTTTTTTGAAAAACTGCATGTGCATAGTAATCATTACTTATTTCCTGTGCCCATTAACTACTGTCTCAACTGCTGCATGGCTGACAGGTGTATAGTCTGTTCCACTTCTCAATAACTGCTGTCAAGTGGAACGTGTATAAGTAAAAGAGAGAAAAGATTTTAAATCTTTTATCTACTTTTGTACTCTATACTCTCTCTCTTTTTCTTATCTTCTCACATTCTCTGACGGTTTTCTATACAGATATTTTATCAAACACCTTTCAAGCACTCTAAATTCTCACTCATTTTCAATGGCACCCAAGGATATAATCTTTAATGGAGCAAAGTTCATCCCCAACAACTATGCTGCCATTCTCACTAAGAGTGAAGCTCCTTCGGAACTTCATTTTATTCAGGATTTCTTATCTCATAGTGAAATTGGGTTCGCATTGACACAACCATCCAGTATATCTGGAACTCAAGTTCTGACATTCTGGCGTACTGGACATTATGATGATGGTCGTAAGAATGGGACTCCAAGCATCGTGTTTACAGCAAATGAGGTTGAGTATGTTGTTACTCCGGGAGCAGTTCGAAAAGCTCTACACCTACCTGAATCCTGTCAATTCAGTTCTGCTGTGGAGGAGCACTTGCTACAGCAAATGATGGCTAATCTTGGATATGAAAAGAGTTTGGCTAAGATGGGTCAACTCAAACGCCCATATATTCGAAGGGAATGGAGCTTCTTTTTCGATTGCATCACGAAGACGTTTGCCAACAAATGCTCCAATTTTGATGCCATTCCCATACTGACACAAAAAATTGGGTATGCACTCCTAAACTAGTCTCATTTTGATTATGCAAAGACTGTGTCATGTTTTATAGGAGATAGAATGAAAGAGGACAGGAATGTAGTTTACTTTGCTAGGTTCTGTCAGTTAATTTACAATTACTGTACATCAGATGAACCAAAACTAGCAGGTGAACTCATAGAACCTTTTAGGTTAGCAAAAAGGGCTTTTACTGATCTTTTATCTAGTGACAACAAGAAGGAAGTTTTGAGACCCGTTAGAATTCCTTTATCAGTAAAGCAAGCCCTTGTAAATGCTGATGCTGCTACCTATTCATTGTTATATCCGGATGTCCAACCCACCAACACACAACAACCATCAGAACCTACCACCACTCAAACACAGCAACCACAAACATCAGCATATACCAATCAACCATCAGCACCTACAGTGCAGCCTTCTTCTTCTAGAGCAAAGAGGACTAAGATAGTACCTCAGTCACAACAGAAAAAGAAGGAGGAGGATTCTGAGAGATGAATCAGAAGATGAGGCACAGGTTCAAACATCAGAACCTGTTGCTGAAGCAGCTGAGGAAGATTCTCCTCAGAAAACAAAGGAAACTGGGAGTTCTAGGCCCCTCAAAAGGCTTAGAAAGATAAATTTTGATGACAAAGCTCCCAAAGTCTCTCCACCCTTGAAGAGATGGAAGAAACAAAGAGCTAACAGGAATATAGTTGAGTCAGATTCAGAGGATGTGGAAGCAGCAGCTAAGGAAAGGGATTAGGAATCTCTTATCCCAAAGGAGCCAATTGTGATTGAATCCCTTCCATCTACACAACCAGAATTTGCTGAAGCCACTGAATCTACACCTCCACTGTCACCAATTCAAGCTGAAGAAACTGCTCAAGACAGAGTGCCTACACCTTATGTGTCTCCTATCATTGAATAAGTACATACAGATGCACCAGGTACAAGTGCTAAAATAGATATTCATAACTTGGTTGTGCCTGAGGTTCGGTACTTGGAAGCTCTAACCATTCTTCAACATACTCCACCAACAACACCAATTTTAGATGCTGATTTCAATGCAGATATTCGAACAACACCTCTTCTGAATCTAGATGATGAAGATCAGATATTAGGTGAGCATCAGAATTTGGATGTTGGTCAGAATTTACTAGCAGATCAGCACTTAGAGGATGACTTTGAAACCTCTATAGCCTCACACACTATCATTTTATCAGAGGATGCTGATTCTGTAGACTTTGTAAGTTCTGATGCTGTAAATGTTGACACTACTGGTGAAGCTGCTATAAATGAAAATGTTGATGCAGTTGGTCCTTAAGGACATGCACCTCTACAAACAGTTGATAAAGCTGATTTGATTAAAAAGTTTGTGAGAGAGGATGCACCAGTACCTTGGAGTGAAACTCCAAGAGGAAAAGAATGGATCAAGGAGTGGAACAAAGTTGCTTTTGTTCCTACTGCAAATATTCTTGCTGAGCACCTGGCTAAAGCTGATGAGATGCTGGTGAATGATGACTTCAAAGCACAGCTCAGAGTTACTGCATTGAGTACCAGGAACCTTCAAGGTCAACACTCAATAACTCAAGCCAAGGTGAACAAAATTCAAGAAACATTGATTCAGCAAGACATGAATGTCAAATTGGACAAGACAAGGTTTTTCAAGCCTACCTTTAACAGAGTTGAGGCTATTGAGAAAGCTCAGGAGAAACAACAAGCTTAGATTGCTGAAGTAGTAAAGAATCAAGCTTCTCAACAATTTCAACTAAATGAAATTCAATCTTCAGTGGAATTACTTATCTCTCTCCTATTACCTGATGATGCCAAAAAGGGGGAGAAAGTGATTAAGTCCAAATGCTCTACTGATTTAGCACTGAAGAAAAAGGATGATGGAAATAATGACCAGGAAAACTCTGAAAAGGGTGGAGGTCATGGTCAAGGAAAAGGCTCTTCATCTAGGAAAGCAGGAACTTCTACACAGAGATCAAGCTCTGATGCTGATAGAAGAATAAGTTCTGATAAGCAAGTTCTGACTAAGCCTGATGTTCTGATACAGGGTAAAGTCAAGAATCACAGAAGTTTATGCAGACACTGAAGCTCAAGGGGAAGGAAACAACAGTCTACTATCAAGACCCCAAGTTACAGAAGATGGATGAAGAAATTTCAAAAAGACTATTTCTCAAAGACAATCCAGGAATGGACTTTGAAAGTCTGAAGAAAGAAGAAGCCAGACTTAAAGCAGAAAATATCAAATCCAAGTCTAAAGCTTCTATTACTGCAAAGAAACCTCCAAAGCCTAAGGGCATTATGATTAAAGAGAAAACAAACTCTGAGGCAACCAAATCTGAATCCAAAGCCAAATCACAAGTAGAGGTAGATCCAAGGTTTAAGGGCAAAGCAAAAGTTGATGAACCTGTAAAGATATATATGCCAATTATGGATCTGGAAGCAAAATCTGATGAAGATACTAGTCTGAATTTGAAAAGGAAGAATATTCAAACAACCTCTAATAGAGCTCATGTTGTTCAAAATCAGGACTTAGTAAATTCTGATATTATAATAAAGCAAGCAACCTCTGATAGAGCTCAAGTTGTCTTTATATCAGAAGATAAAGGAAAGGAAACCTCTGACATTGCTCATGTTAAACCTTCAAAAATTCTACTACCTGGGTTTACTAAAGCTCAATAATCTACTCAACCTTTGAAGACTACATCAAGTGGTTTTGAAGCAAGAGTTATTCGAGGGAAGGAAGCTAGAGACAAATCAGGATTGGGTAGTTCTAAAGAAAAGAGAGTAAATAATACTATCTCTGATCCAACCTCTTTGAGTGAACCAGGAGTAGGAACAACTCCTGAAAGATTGAATCAACTGGAGTCTGTACAAATGGTCTACCACTCTGTATTAAAAGAATATATCATGTTATACTTCATGAAAGATGGGAGGGTATTTCAGATAAGAAAGGATGCTATATTTGTTTGAAGTATTTTGAAGAATTGCAATATGTGTTATTTCTACTTCAAGTAAAAAATAGATCAACAGATGGTGCTGCCAGATACATAAGGTCTGAAATTGAAAGACAGAAGAAACTTTACTCTGTAAAGTCTGACAGGCCATACTATCCTAAGTACATAGCTCACAATGGTGAACTAGTTGAGATGAAGTCTAATACTGCTAAAATCACTACAATTTTGGGTATTAGGGGACTGGAATTTAATCTGAAGTCTGACAAAGCTTATCTGATCAGACTGGATCAGGAAATAAGGAAAGCAAAGATTATTGATTTCAGGGCTGCTATCTTTCAGACAGGAGAAGATACTGTTGAACTTAAAGATGCAAACATGAGGATGCATAATGAACTTGAATATGCTGAGAGGAGTTTGTTAAAGAACTATCTCAGAACAACTCCTGACGTTAGAGAGATCACACACTGAAGCCAAGTCCAGAACTACAGCTGATAAATTTTGAAATATATACAGGCTAAAGCTAATATCAGACTTTAAGGATTGTAAAAGCTACGAGGACTTTAAGTTGTAGTTGTTTAATCAAATTCTCATATAGCATTTGTACTTAATGTTTTTGACATCATCAAATATCTATTGAACTTGTATATTATGCTAATTTACAAGTTGGGGGAGATTGTTAGATATATTTGTGATGTCATGTCTAATAATGATTTATGTTTAGTTTTTCAGATCTTGATTAACAGGACAAATCAGGACTTAACTGGAAATCAGTACTTATACTGAAGTCAGAACTTAAGATATCAAAACTTAAGTTATCAGAACTTAAGATATCAGAAGATATTTATCAGGAGATAATATCAGGACTTAAGAAGACATTCAAATAAGGAAGGCTTGAAAGGAAAGAAGATTAAGACAAACACAAGAAAAGATATGCATGGAGAAGAATTCTATGAAGAATAGAAGACTTGGAGGAAAAGATAACTAATTGATATATTTTAGGATGCAGACTTATATTCGATATCAAATAGAAGATTATCTTGTAACTGTGTGTCTATATAAACACATCATAGGGTTTACACTAGATGTGTTATCTTAATCGAGAATATTATTTATTGTAACCCTAGAAGCTCTCGTGATATTTGTTCATCACTGTGATAGAACGGTTCCATTGTAATACTGTTTTATTAATAAGATTATTCTGTGTTTCATACTTGTGTTCTTAATTCGATTTGATTATAGTATATACTGTATTCAACCCCCTTCTACAGTATGTGTGACCTAACAGTCCCGATCAACTCGAGCGATCCGCATCCAAAAGAAATTCTGGTCACCCCGAGGAAAATATCTGATGTCCGGAAAATATCTCCAGAAAAATCCGAAATTAATAGCCATAGACATATACACGTTGAGATGCCATGTGGAGTAATCAACACCGCCATACTCCTTTTTAATGTCCCGAAAATAAATTAAAACGGAAATATGCCCCGCAAATTATCTTCTCAAAATCTTGCAAAATATATACCTATGTGTAGGTATCGAAGCACTGATCATTTATATATATAACAATTGAAATTTGGACGGACGGTTTGAGAGATATAAATTTTTGAAGATTGGAACTATATAAAAAATACGAGAGAGAGAAGACAGAAGAGGGAGGAGGGAAGTAATCTTGTTTAGCCAAAAAAAAATAGGGGGGTGTGTTTGTTTATTAATCACGGGGGTGGCAGGTGGGGGTGGTGGCCGCCTGCCACGTTTTTGTTTTTATTTTTTTTGTTTTTCTTTTAACTAAAAATCAGTACAACATTTAAATAATTAGCCCACAATTAATAATTAGCGGGGAATAATATTTAATCTAATAAATATAAAATTTATACCAAAATTTCCTAAAATTACGAATATTCTAAAAATGTAAAAATATAATATATTTGAAAGTCCAACGATTTTATAAAAATGAAAATATAATTTTTTGTGGGGTTTGATGTCCCGATAGAGGTCCGATCCGATAATTTTTATGAAATAGAAATACTTCTAAAATTCTTGGAATATTTAAAAACTAATAAAATAAAATTTTCATAATTTTTAAAATATTTATAAATCGCGCATCATATCCATATTTTACGATTTAACGAACAAACGTGCGGGTATATATAACCCGAAATTTTTTCAAAATAATTTTAAAATTCTCGAAATATTCAAATACTAATAAAAATAAGTTTCATGATTTTTGAAACATTCTGGAATTTAATACTGAATTTACACTTATATATCGGATCCAAAATAGATTACTTAGCCGCTAAGTAACTATAAAAACGATACAATTTAATACCAGATTTGGATAATTATCAAAACCAAACTTCTTATAAAACACCTCTATGAGAAAATAATGTAAAAATATCCCGTCTCTCGAGAATACGGGTTTTGTTGATCTACCGAAATGATTATCGTATCAAAAATTTTGCGCCTTGACGCGCACGGCTCAAACCAAAATCCGGATCGAAAAAGTCAAAACACGGAAAATGTCTGGAATTATCAGATTAGGTTAGGAAGGAGTTTTCCGAAAAGTTTGGGGTTGTAAAAATGCAAAAACGGTTGAAGTTGGACGATTCCCGGCTTCATAAAATAGTTTTATAATTACACAGAAAATAATTATCACATCCATAAATCCTTATAAAATCATATAACAATCCAAAAATTACCAGAAAAATGCCATAATTATCTATACTTTGTTCTGGACATATAAGAATTAAAATACTTATACTTTATCACATATAAATACCCTGTTGAATTTTTAACGCAGCGGGGGCATGGCAAAACACTTTTACACATACAAAATCCAAATAAAAGCATATAAATCGTGAATAAAAATTCGAGGAATCGAATCTAACCTTTTAAAATAATTCGGAGACAACGATCAGAGATCCTTAGCAGTTGCTCCTCAAGTGTGAAACACTCCACCGGTATCCACCAAAAAAACGATGTTAAGGAGGAGGAAGAAGGTGGAGAGAATTGGGTTTTCCAAACTTTTTGGGTTTTCGGGTTCTTGGGTTCGAATAAAAATAGGGTCTATAATAGTGTATTTATAGGCAAAATTTTCAGCTAAAATTTTCTCATAAATATTATTATTATTATCCCATTTATTATTCTCATTAATAATTAAAACACCTTTTAATTATTAATCCTTTTTCTAAACACTTTAGAAATAATTCTCTCTCTTGATTTAATTTCCAAAAATTAAATCCTTAATTAATAATATTAAGAACTTTTCTTAATTAATTTATAATCAATTAAATCTCATTTAATCAATTATTAAATTTTCCAATTAATTATTTATTTCACAAATAAATAATTATTAGCCATTATTAATTAATTCCTCCATCATAAAATCATTCTCTTTTTATGGTGTGACCCTGTAGGTTCAATATTAAGCCGGTAGTAGAAATAAATAATAATAAAACTATTTTATCATTATTTATATAAATTCTCTAATTTATTAAATATGATTAATTAATTAATCACATTTATTCTACATCGTGAGGGATACTTCTCAGCATATCGCGACTATCCGGATAATATGAATTCACTGCTTAGAATACGAAGAACCTATTCAGTGAATAGTTACCGTACAATAAACTCCTTCTACCCTACAATGTTCCGATTAAATACAAGGCATGGATCTCGTGTCAAGCCTATCTAATTCAATCACTTGCTTACCATTTACTATGCGTAGTTCTATGCAAATTAGAAACTCCTTTCTAATTTCATTCACTCTGGCCAGAGATTCCTGAACTAGCATAAGTGGATCAGCCTTGAACATTCGCTTCCTTCACTGGAAGGGGTAGATCCTTTATTGATCATACACTATCTTCGTGTACAAATTCCTATACCCAGAAGAGCCCTAATAATTATCCCTGGAGACTAAGAACTAAACCAAAGCATAGTTCAGTGTACACAAGATGACTATGATGACCTCAAGTCTAAGGATACTTGTACAACTATCACTATGTGAACAACTGCTGACACGTGAGTGAACTCCATCAGTTGTTCAGCTGTGCGAGTCATGTTCAGTGAACTTATTCTATAATAAGCACCTACATACTAGCTATAGTGTCACCACACAAATATCTATGAGAACAGACATCCTTCATAATGAAGCAAGCATAGTATGTACCGATCTTTGCGGATTATTAATTACCAGTTAGTAATCCTATGACCAGGAACTATTTAAGTTTAGAGTTATCATCTTTTTAGGTCTCACTATTATGATCTCATCATAATCCATAAAAAGCTTTACTCTAAATTATGGTATATCTTATTTAAACACTTAAATAGATAGAGCCCGTAATAAAAACAAAACAAGTCTTTTATTAATATCAATGAAATCAAAACAGATTACATAAAAGTTATTCCTAAATCCTAATACATGATTTGACTTAGGACATATTCCTTTCAATCTCCCACTTGTACTAAAGCCAATCACTCTGGTATCTAATACCCATCTTGTCTTCATGACGATCAAAGTGACTTTCATAAAGTAGCTTTGTGAGTGGGTCTACTATGTTGTTATGTGTGTCAACTCTAATTCAATATAATACAAGAAATGTTACCGCGCTCCCACTAACCCTTTTGTAGACGCATGGTTCATCTGCGTTTTTGATAAAATCAAACTCTTTGATTGTCTCATCAAAACGAATGTTCCATCTTTCGAGAAGCTTGCTTTAAACCACATATGGTTCGCAGTAGCTTACACACTAGGTTTTCATTTCTCTTGGAAAGAAAACCATCTGGCTAATTTCCAGATCTCATAGTCGTAGTAAGCAGCAATCGCAAGCAAAATCCGAATTGATTTTAACAGGGCTACAGGTAAAAGGTTTCATCAAAGTCAATCCATTGCCTTTGTTTGAATCCTTTTGCCATAAGCCTGGCCTTAAAGGTCTCCACCTGGCCATCTGCTCTAATCATTCTTACGTATACCATATACATATATTTCATTCCGGATTTCATGGCACTATGCCATTTCTCTGAGTCAACACTACTCATAGCCTCATTATAGGTCATAGGGTCGTCATCATCAATGATCGACAACTCATTGTCATTCTCAATGACAAGGCCATAATACCTCTCAGGTTGGCGAGACACTCTCCCTGATCTATGAATGGGCTGTTCCACAAAAGGTTGTTCAGTCTGAACAGGTGTTTCCACTTGATCGGTAGTAGTTTGTGCTTCTTGAACTTCATCAAGTTCAATTTTGCTCCCACTGTTTCCTTCAAGGATAAACTCCTTTTCCAAGAAGGTAGCATGTCTGGAGACAAACACCCGATGATCGGTGTAAAAGTAATACCCTAAAGTCTCTTTAGGATATCCCACAAAACTACATCTTACGGATCGATATTCCAGCTTATCTGGGTCAACTTTCTTGACATAAGCTGGACATCCCCAAATCTTAACGTGTTTAAGACTCGGTTTCCTTTCTTTCCATATCTCATATGAAGTTTGAGGAACAGATTTGGAAGGCACCTTATTCAGTAAATATGCTGAGGTTTCCAATACATAACCCCATAGGAATACTGGAAGATTTGCATAGCTCATCATGGACCGAACTATGTCTAACAAAGTTCGATTTCTCCTTTCAGATACCAATTTGGAGGAGTCCACTGGGAGACTATACCATTTACTTTGAGATAATCCAGAAACTTTCCATTCAAGTATTCACCACCTCGATCTGATCGAAGAGTTATAATACTATGTGTGGTTGTTTCTCCACTTCATACTTATATTCTTTGAACTTTTTAAAGGCTTCAGACTTGTGTTTCATCAAACACATATCTGAATCTAGATCTATCATCTATGAAAGTAATGAAGTATGAAAATCCACCCATGGCTTGCTTAGACATCGGTCCACATACATCTGTGTGTACCATTCCTAGCAAATTTGTAGTCCTCTCTCCATGTCTACTAAATGGAGACTGCAGTGCCACTATAAAGTGAGATTTTCATCATCCCTTTTCTTTTATTAGTTTGTTTAATCTGAAGTAAATTATGTCACATATAAACAGACCATTATTTAAAGTACCAAGTCCATAAAGAATATTATCTCTAAGAATATAACATTCATTATTCTCAATAATAAAGGAAAATCCAGCCAAGTCTAATATGGGAATAATATTCCTCACAATCGAGGGAACAAAATAACAATTATTTCAAACAATAGTCTTGCCCGTAGGCCTATGTAAATGAAATGATTCTACATCTACAGCAACAACTCTTGCTCCATTTCCATCAGTAGAATCACCTCCTCTTCCTCAAGAGTCCTACTTCTCCTTGGTCCCACAAATTGCAGATTTGAGAACCACAGGCGGTATCTAATACCCAAGTAGAAATTTGATTTAATGACATATTCACTTCTATCATGAACATACCTGAATCAGAAGCGGTAGTCTCACTACCCTTCTTCTTCTTCAATTCTGCAAGGTAAACCTTGCAGTTACTCTTCCAGTGCCCCACCTTGTTACAGTGAAAGCAAACAACTTTGCTCTTGGGGTCTTCAGCTTTTGGTGGAACTGGCTTTTCTTCACCTACTTTCTTCTTCTTGGAAGAGTTCCTCTTCCTTTTCTTAGGATTGGAACCTTCACCAATTAGAAGAACAGAACTCTTCTTAGGGGGGAAAATTCGATTCCGCAGTCTTCAACATGTTGTGGAGTTCAGGCAGGCTGACATCCAACTTATTCATGTGAAAGTTCACAACAAACTGCGAGAACGAACTCGGAAGTGATTGCAAGACCAAGTCTTGGCTCAGCTCCCCATCCATGGCAAAACCAAGTTGTCCAAGACGTTCAATCAAATTGATCATCTTAAGTACATGGTCATTCACAGATGATCCCTCAGACATCCTACAACCGAACAGCTCCTTCGATATCTCATATCGAGCTGTCCTCCCTGCCACATCATACAACTCTTGTAGATGCATGAGGATAGTGTGAGCATCCAGATGCTCATGTTGCTTCTGTAGCTCAATGTTCATGGAAGCTAGCATGATGCATTGAGCAACATTTGCATCATTTATCCACTTACGATACACAATATGTTCATCATTATGTGCATCACTAGCAGGTTCAGTAGGCTTAGGTGAGTCAATCACGTATTCCAGCTTTTCAATCCTGAGAACAATTCTCAAGTTTCGAAGCCAGTCAGCATAATTAGGACCAGTCAATTTGTGAGCATCTAGTATGCTCCTGAGTGATAGTGCAGAAGACATAACGTACAAAGTAAATCTGTAAATGATAAACACATAACAACACTTAGCAAATATTCGATTTCATTTCAAAACACTATATAAATCGGGTCTTTATTCATAAGTGGCTCCCACTAGTTTATCTAATTTATTCAACCCCCTACGTGAAAAATTAAGCATTCATAATGCTAGTGGGAATAGGGATCCTACATTCCATTACACAACCCCGACTATGGCACGAAACGCCATGTAATGTTCAATAGGCAGACAACTCTTGTCAATTACATCTAATGTTATTCCCTAATCAAACTTTAGCCTCTTGAATAATTGAGTCACGGCTATGGCACGACAAACTCAATATTCTAAGTCAAGTCTAACCCAACATTCCGTACAATTGAATCAGTCCCCAAAGGCCCACGGCTGTGGCACGTAACGACCTTTAGATTCTTATTCAATGTACACATCTCTATGTAATAGACAAGTATTTCTTTTTTCGAAATCAAAGCCCTCGGCTGTGGCACGAAACGACAATGATTCAAAAATAAGAACTACTTTCTATCATGTTGGAAGGCTATGACCGACACAAGCCCGTTGTGTCATTGGCCAATTACTACTTGATATTATTTAATTTTAGAGGGATTATATTACATTACAATCATAATCATATTATAAAGAGATTCTTTCTTTTAAATTAAATATTTCAAATCAATAATCAATAATCAGATGATTCCCAGATCGGGTGGAGCATTGTCAAGAGGCGTCACTTAATAACCCTTTCTTACAGATAGAAATCTGTTGTTGACAGAATCATCCTTTCTCTCATATCGAAAATTCATATTCAATTACGTGTTTCATAAACACAAGAATCTCATGATTGTATTCATAATATTGTTATTAAGGTTATGAAACAATTTCACTATACTAGGTTGTCTAACAAACGCCTTATGTTTATTTAAGTTCACCTAAATCTATCATCGCATGATAAACTAAGCATATATCACATATATCAACATGAATAAACATCAAGGTAGGCATGTTACATCATCTAGCACATTAGTCTAAGCATTATACATCTCTATGTATCACATGAAGCATTTAAAAGCAACTAAAACAGTTAAAAAACAGCTTTAAAACACTTCATGGAAATATAAACAGTTCAAAACTTTTATATAAACTAAAATTTATCACTCCATTAGATCCGTCTCGGAAAAACGAATCCAACGGTATATTGCACGCCCAAAACGGAGTTACGAAACTCCCAGAAAATCAATTTTAATATGGACAGTCGGGCTGTAACGCATTACAGGAACGCGTTACTAGCCCTGCACACCCCTTTTAACCAATTAAAAGGTGTAACGCATACCGTGAATGCGCCACAGGTGTGTAACGCATTCCCGGAATGCGTTACACCCCTTTTTTTTTTGTTTTTCGCAGCAGCCGCCGCCTTTTTCTCAGAATCCGCGACGCCTGTCAGAACTCGTACCTATGTCTACCGTTCTTTGCTTCCGTGCAGCAGACAACATTCAACAGCAGAGCAGGTGTACAAATATATAACAGATATATACATACAAACAATTCATATATATATATATAACTTTATTTAATTACGAATTTAATTACAAGAACTTCAAAAATTCATAATAAAAAATCTATACATCATAAAATTATGAAAAAAATACCCAGATGATCTACAACACTTGTATAACCCAGATCAACATTCAAAATTATTCTGAGAAATGATTTCTCATCAGACAAAATTAATCCATAATATAACTTGTAAAAATCATAATTAATTCATACAAGCACATAAAATTCTGAAATTTTTACCACAGATCTATATGCATACAACCTATGCTCTGATACCAATGTTGAATTTTTAACGCAGCGAGGGCATGGCAAAACACTTTTACACATACAAAATCCAAATAAAAGCATATAAATCGTGAATAAAAATTCGAGGGATCGAATCTAACCTTTTAAAATAATTCAGAGACAACGATCAGAGATCCTTAGCAGTTGCTCCTCAAGTGTGAAGCACTCCACCGGTATCCACCAAGAAAACGATGTTAAGGAGGAGGAAGAAGGTGGGGAGAATTGGGTTTTCCAAACTTTTTGGGTTTTCGGGTTCTTGGGTTCGAATAAAAATAGGGTCTATAATAGTGTATTTATAGGCAAAATTTTCAGCTGAAATTTTCCCATAAATATTATTATTATTATCCCATTTATTATTCTCATTAATAATTAAAACACCTTTTAATTATTAATCCTTTTTCTAAACACTTTAGAAATAATTCTCTCTCTTGATTTAATTTCCAAAAATTAAATCCTTAATTAATAATATTAAGAACTTTTCTTAATTAATTTATAATCAATTAAATCTCATTTAATCAATTATTAAATTTGCCAATTAATTATTTATTTCACAAATAAATAATTATTAGCCATTATTAATTAATTCCTCCACCATAAAATCATTCTCTTTTTATGGTGTGACCCCGTAGGTTCAATATTAAGCCGGTAGTAGAAATAAATAATAATAAAACTATTTTATCATTATTTATATAAATTCTCTAATTTATTAAATATGATTAATTAATTAATCACATTTATTCTACATCGTGAGGGATACTTCTCAGCATATCGCGACTATCCGGATAATATGAATTCACTGCTTAGAATACCAAGAACCTATTCAGTGAATAGTTACTGTACAATAAACTCCTTCTACCCTACAATGTTCCGATTAAATACAAGGCATGGATCTCGTGTCAAACCTATCTAATTCAATCACTTGCTTACCATTTACTATGCGTAGTTCGATGCAAATTAGAAACTCCTTTCTAATTTCATTCACTCTGGCCAGAGATTCCTGAACTAGCATAAGTGGATCAGCCTTGAACATTCGCTTCCTTCACTGGAAGGGGTAGATCCTTTATTGATCATACACTATCTTCGTGTACAAATTCCTATACCCAGAAGAGCCCTAATAATTGTCCCTGAAGACTAAGAACTAAACCAAAGCATAGTTCAGTGTACACAAGATGACTATGATGACCTCAAGTCTAAGGATACTTGTACAACTATCACTATGTGAACAACTGCTGACACGTGAGTGAACTCCATCAGTTGTTCAGCTGTGCGAGTCATGTTCAGTGAACTTATTCTATAATAAGCACCTACATACTAGCTATAGTGTCACCACACAAATGTCTATGAGAATAGACATCCTTCATAATGAAGCAAGCATAGTATGTACCGATCTTTGCGGATAATTAATTACCAGTTAGTAATCCTATGACCAGGAACTATTTAAGTTTAGAGTTATCATCTTTTTAGGTCTCACTATTATGATCTCATCATAATCCATAAAAAGCTTTACTCTAAACTATGGTATATCTTATTTAAACACTTAAATAGATAGAGCCCGTAATAACAACAAAACAAGTCTTTTATTAATATCAATGAAATCAAAACAGATTACATAAAAGTTATTCCTAAATCCTAATACATGATTGGACTTAGGACATATTCCTTTCACACCCAAATATAAATATCAATCATCAGATAATTCACCAAAATTTCCATAATAATCACATAATAATTATTTATTAATAAAAATAATTGCACGATATTTCCCGGATAGTACAAAACAATTTCAATTTACCGATATCAATAAGATCGGCTTTCAAATAACTTTTGAAAATAATATATTTAAATAAATATTTTCGGAAATTAACAAGGATCGATATAACACTTAACAATTAGCACATTACCATTTAATAACACCAACTCGTCAAACAGGAAAAAGATATTCACCATTTTATTCCTTCTAAATTAACAAAAATTACATAAACATATTAAAATAATAAGAATAATAATTCTGATAAATACAGAATATTACAATCTACCCTCCTTATAAGGATTCCGTCCTCAGAATCAGCAGAAGAGAACACTAGGGGTCTTCTTGCCAACCTTCTATTTCCTATAACATCAGTTTTTCCGAAATATCAGATAAAAACTCAGATTCCTTGTATAACATAATTATCACGGGAACTTCACTCCACACCATTGTTCCATCCACATCCTTTGACCAATTTCTCAATAGAATCACTTTTACTGATTGCGAGAAAGAAGAATAGAGAGAAAGATAGAGAAAAAGAAAAAGAAAGAGAGATAGAGATAAATATAGAGAGAAATAAAGAAACAGGCTGGCTTCGTTATATGCCACAGATATTCTAATCGCATTACAGTCCACTGCCGCTATTGGTAATCCCATCACATAGCCCTGCCTTGACTTGAACATGATAACTCAACTTAACTTGATTGGCATACCTTCGAATATTTGAGATGATAAAATCATGGACTTACAAAGAGAAAAGAATTTCATATCATAACAGGACAAAATCTGAATTTGAGAAAAAGTATTATTGAAATAAAAGAATAACTGAGAGATCAATATGATCAAATGAACTTGGTATTGCGTGTTCAAATTAAGACACTACTAAAGGTTGTTAACCTTCTTGTAGTCACAACACACACAAGTGATGGCGTCCCATCCAACTCCTATCACACAGACATGTATACCTTGTGTTCCCTAAAGTTAGGGTTGTTCATCTCAGTCAAAATAAAAGAATATCAAAGGAACCCAAAATCAAATGAATAAAACTGAAAAGATTTCAAAGCTGATATTTCTGGAGAAAAATGAAATCCAGAAAACAAGATTCTGGCACAAAATGATTATACGAGTGTTAGGGAATATATCCTCTAACAGATACCTCTTTTGAGAGAGGTCAAAAGAAATTATAGAAAGAGAAGGTATTGCCAAAGTCTTAATACTTATCTTCTATTTGAACTCTTCTGTTGACTCGTTATCCGCTTCTAGACACTTCTTCATATTTCAGGGATATCGATAATCTCCATCGTTGTCGAATCGTAGTCTTGGAAGAGTCCACAATAGAAGTTTGCAGCTTCCCGGAGTTCCATCTAGCTCAGCACAATCATCTCAAACGAATGTGCCTGTCTTAGCTTACTCGTTGGTACAATATTCAATAGTCCAACAGGAACTCGATATGAGCTCAAGCGTCCTCACATAGCTATACACACTCCTACACACTATCGTTTCTAGTTTACTATAACCTCGGCTCTGATAGCAACCTGTAACGCCCCCAAATCCGGTGTCAAGGGATTTGGTCGTCACGATGAAACCTCAATCCAAAATAACTTGTTAAATCAATAAATAAATGTCAGCGGAAGATATTTATCATCTATGACCCCAATTAATCCAAGATCTTTTAAGGTTACAGTTCTAGAAACAAGATATCCAAATTCCACAAATAAATTTTTCACTTTCTTTTAAAACTCTTTTCAATAATTCTCAATCTCAAAACTTAACCTGCTAGTATAACTTCGAAAAGAAGTATACTAGGCCCAACTATAAAATACACAATTATAATATTATATAATATAAACAACTTTATACAATAAAACTTATAATAGTCCACAAACCCTGGACCAACCACCTTCTAAAAGCTTCTTCTTTGCTTCCTCAAATTACGCGGCTAAACAGCGCAAGCTAATCCTCACTAGAGGTTAAATTTAAAAAACAAGCAAGTATGAGCAGAAGAAATGCTCAGCAAGATCATTGTAATATATATAAGGTCATTTTGATATAAACCCGACATCTGCAATAGCGTAGAACATTTAAAATCATAACTGCTGAAACATAAAATTTATTAAAGAAACTGATAATTATTTCTCACTGTATTCAAAACTCTTTTTGATATTTCCGAGCGAAATGCGTCAGCAATACTTTGAATCTTGACGAGAATAAAACTCGTAAAACAGTGTTTACGGAAATATCGTAAACAACAATAACACGAAACAATGATTATGGAATGAATCATAAACTTATTCAAAACCGAACTCTTGATATTAATACTCATTTAGTTGTCATATCAAATTAGATATCAATATGAACTTTGATGCTCACAACATCCCATACTGAAGTCTGAAAGAGATGTGTCCTAGTCCAATCATGTATGATGATTTAGGAATAATTTTTATGTACTCTGTTTTGATTTCATTGATATTAATAAAAGACTTGTTTTGGTTTTATTGCGGGCTTTATCTATTTAAGTGTTTAAATAAGATATAACATAGTTTAGAGTAAAGCTTTTTATGGATTATGATGAGATCATAATAATGAGACCTAAAAAGATGATAACTCTGAACTTAAATATTTCCTGGTCGTAGGATTTCTAACTGGTAATTAGTAATCTGCAAATATCGGTACATACTATGTTTGCTTCATTATAAAGGATGTCTGTTCTCATAGACATTTGTGTGTTGACACTATAGCTAGTATGTAGGTGCTTATTATAGAATAAGTTTACTGAACATGATTCACACAGATGAACAACTGATGGAGTTCACTCACGTGTCAGCAGATGTTCACATAGTGATAGTTGTACAAGTATCCTTAGACTTGAGGTCATCATAGTCATCTTGTGTACACTGAACTATGCTTTGGTTTAGTTCTTAGTCTCCAGGGACAATTATAAGGGCTCTACTGGGTATAGGAATTTGTACACGAAGATAGTGAATGATCAATAAAGGATCTACCCCTTCCAGTGAAGGAAGAGAATGTTCAATGCTGATCCACTTATGCTAGTTCAGGAATCTCTGGCCAGAGTGAATGAAATTAGAAAGGAGTTTCTAATTTACATTAAATATAACTAAGCATAGTGAATGGGAAAGCAAATGATTAAATAAGATAGGCTTGACACAAGTTCCATGCCTTGTATTTAATCGTGACATTGCAGGGTGGAAGGAATTGATTGTACGGTAACTACTCACTGAATGGGTTCTTGGTATTCTAAGCAGTGAATTCGTATTATCCGGATAGTCGCGATATGCTGAGAAGTATCCCTCACGATATAGAATAAATATGATTAATTAATTAATCATATTAATGAATTAGAGAATTTATATAAATAATGATAAAATAGTTTTATTATTATTTATTTCTACTACCGGCTTAATATTGAACCTACAGGGTCACACCATAAAAGAGAATGATTTAATGGTGGAGGAATTAATTAATAATGGCTGGTAATTATTTATTTGTGAAATAAATAATTAATTAGCAAATTTAATAATTGATTAAATGAGATTTAATTAATTATAAATTAATTAAGAAAAGTTCTTAATATTATTAATTAAGAATTTAATTTTGGAAATTAAATCTAGTGAGAGAATTATTTCTAAAGTGTTTAGAAAAAGGATTAATAATTAAAAGGTGTTTTAATTATTAGTTAATCGGTTAATAAGAATAAAGGGTTAATAATAATAATATTTTATGAGAAAATTTTCAGCTGAAAATTTTGCCTATAAATATACTATTATAATCCCTTATTTTGTCAAAACCTAAAAAGTTATGAAAACCCTAATTCTCCCACCCCTTCCTCCTCCATTACATTGATCTCTTCGTGGATACCGGTGGAGTGCTTCACACTTGAGGAGCAGCTGCTAGGGATCTCCGCTCGTCGTTCCTGGATCGCTATTAAAGACCTGCATCTTTCCACTAACGTAAAGCTTCTTAAGGTAAACATACTGAACTACGAATTAAATATTATTTTTTGCATGGATCCTACGGAGGGTTTCGGTTTTTTTTAAGATTTAAATTTACGTTTTCGTGGCGTTTATATGCTAAAAACCCTTCAATGGCATCAGAGCTACTTGCGAAAAGTTTTTAATTCGTTTATGTATTTAACTGTTTTCGATATATGAGCATGTACGTGATTCACCACGATTTGATGTTGATATAATATGCTTATATATGTATGGTTTTGAATATATGATATTCATGTGAGTTGTATAATCATAAGATGATTATGTAATCTGCATATATATTGATATATACATGATTTATGTTTGTTCTAAGTATGAGAATCATAATAGATACGGATTCTGAATTAGCTGCTGCAGATTTGCTGAAATCTGGGTCTAGTGTCCGATTTACGTAAACGAATACCATATTCCATAGGTAAATGAGTGTCTGAACAAAAATGATAGCTAAACTATCAGCGACTCGTCTGTAAGGCGTTTGACGTTGGTTACTGCCCGTAAACAGTGATTCTTGTTTTTTAATTTGATTCTGATTTTTCTGATTTTTGTCATTTTTTTTTATGATTAGATCATGGACAATATGATATGTTAAGATCAGATTATATGTTTTAACATGCTTTTATGTGTTGTATAAGCATGGTGGATGGTTATGGCCTTTCGACCTTAGTGTAATGGTTTTGGTTTTGGTTTTAAATACGACTTGCATGTCGTCAATATTTGTAATCACAAATCTCGAATGTAACTCGAGTTATTCTTGTAAGTTCATTAGATTAGTTTTACTTTCAATCATGTAATGTAATTGAAGACTCAAGAAGGCTATCCAATGGAGGTGATACAAAGAAGAAGACGAGGCATACAAGAAGTCTAAACAAAGAAGAAGACTTATGTAATAAGTAGTTGTATTTATTTCCATCACCATATTAGATTGACCTTGATCTTTATCATGAGCTTGATAAAGATCACATAGGATGGGGCCATAACCAAACACATTTACTTTATTGCACTTTACATTTACTTGTTTATTTAATTTTATATATGAGATATATGCCTATGTTTACCATGCGATGATAGATTTAGGTGAACTTAAATCAATATAAGGCATGCTCTAGAAAATCTAGAATAGGAATCGTTTCTTGCCTTAACAATAATATTATGAATACAATCATGAGATTCTTGTGTTTATGAAACGCGTAATTAAATATGAATTTTCAATATTGAGAGAAAGGATGATTCTGTCAAAAGCAGATTTCTATCTGTAAGAAAGGGGTATTAAGTGACGCCTCTTGACAATGCTCCCCCGATCTGGGAATCATCTGACTATCGATTATTGATTTTAAATATTTAATTTAAAAGGAAGAATCTATAATATGATTATGATTATAATATAATATAATCCCTCTAAAATTAAATAATATCAAGTAGTGATTGGCCAATGACACGACGGGCTTGTGTCGGTCAAAGCCTTCCAACATGGTAGAAAGTAGTTCTTATTTCTGAATCATTGTCGTTTTGTGCTACAGCCGAGGGCTTTGATTTCGAAATAAGAAATACTTGTCTATTACATAGAGATGTGTACATTGAATTAGAATCTAAAGGTCGTTACGTGCTGCAGCCGTGGGCCGTTGGAGACTGATTCAATTGTAGAAAATATTGGGTTAGACTTGACTTAGAATACTGATTTTGTCGTGCTACAGCCGTGACTCAATTATTCAAGAGGCTAAAGTTTTATTAGGGAATAACATATGATGTAATTGGCAAGAGTTGTCTGCCTATTGAACATCACATGACGTTTCATGCTACAGCCGAGGTTATGTGATGGAATGTAGGATCCCTATTCCCACTAGTATTATGAATGCTTAATTTTCACTTAGGGGTTGTATAAGTTAGATAAACTAGTGGGAGCCACTTATGAATAAAGACCCGATTCATATAGTGTTTTGAAATGAAATTGAATATTTGCTAAGTGTTGTTATGTGTTCATCATTTACAGATTTACTATATACGTTATGTCTTCTGCACTATCACTCCGGAGTATACTAGATGCTCACAAGTTGACTGGTCCTAATTTTGCTGAATGGCTTCGAAACTTGAGAATTGTTCTCAGGGTTGAGAAGCTGGAATATGTGTTTACCTCACCTAAGCCTACTGAACCTGCAAGCGATACACATAATGATGAACATGTTGTGTATCGTAAGTGGATAGATGATGCAAATGTTGCTCAATACATCATACTAGCTTCCATGAACATTGAGCTACAGAAGCAACATGAACATATGGATGCTCACACTATCCTTATGCATCTACAAGAGTTGTATGATGTGGCAGAGAGGACAACTCGATATGAGATATCGAAGGAGCTGTTCGGTTGTAGGATGTCTAAGGGATCATCTGTAAATGACCATGTACTTAAGATGATCAATTTGATTGAACATCTTGGACAACTTGGTTTTGCCATGGATGGGGAGCTGAGCCAAGACTTGGTCTTGCAATCACTTCCGAGTTCGTTCTCGCAGTTTGTTGTGAACTTTCACATGAATAAGTTGGATGTCAGCCTGCCTGAACTCCACAACATGTTGAAGACTGCGGAATCGAATTTCTCCCCTAAGAAGAGTTCTGTTCTTCTAATTAGTGAAGGTTCCAATCCTAAGAAAAGGAAGAAGAACCCTTCCAAGAAGAAGAAAGTAGGTGAGAAAAAGCCGGTTCCACCAAAAGCTGAAGACCCCAAGAGCAAAGCTGTTTGCTTTCACTATAACAAGGTGGGGCACTGGAAGAGGAACTGCAAGGTTTATCTTGCAGAATTGAAGAAGAAGAAGGGTAGTGGGACTACCGCTTCTGATTCAGGTATGTTCATGATCGAAGTTAATATGTCACTAAGTCAAATTTCTACTTGGGTATTAGATACCGCCTGTGGTTGTCATATTTACAATTCGTTGCAGGGACTAAAGGGAAGTAGGACTCTTGAAGAAGATGAGGTGATTCTACGTATGGGCAATGGAGCAAGGGTTGCCGCCATATCTATAGGATCATTTAGTTTACATATGCCTACGGGCAAGACCATTATTTTGAATAATTGTTATTACGTTCCCTCTATTGTGAGGAATATTGTTTCTATTCCTATGTTGGATTTGGATGGTTTTTCATTTATTATTAAGAATAATGAATGTTCTTTAAATAATATTGTGAGGAATGTATGTTCTATTCCTCTATTATGGACGTGGTACTTTAAATAATGGTCTGTATATATGTGACGTAGAGCATAATTTACTTCAGATTGAACAAACTAATAAAAGAAAAAGGGATGATAAAAATCTCACTTTCTTGTGGCACTGCAGACTTGGTCATATTAGTGAAAATAGACTGTGGACATTGCATAAGGAAGGGTTACTTGACCCCTTTGATTTTGAATCATATCCTACATGCGAGTCTTGTCTATTGGGTAAAATGACCAAATCTCCATTTAGTGGACATGGAGAGAGGGCTGCAGATTTGCTAGGATTGGTACACACAGATGTATGTGGACCAATGTCTATGCAAGCCATGGGTGGATTTTCATACTTCATTACTTTCATAGATGATCGATCTAGATTCGGATATGTGTATTTGATGAAACACAAGTCTGAAGCTTTTGAAAAGTTCAAAGAATATAAGTATGAAGTGGAGAAACAAACTAAACATAGTATTATAACTCTTCGATCAGATCGAGGTGGTGAATACTTGAATGGAGAGTTTCTAGCTTATCTCAAAGAAAATGGTATAGTCTTCCAGTGGACTCCTCCATATACTCCACAGTTGAATGGGGTATCTGAAAGGAGAAATCGAACTTTGTTAGACATGGTTCGGTCCATGATGAGCTATGCGAATCTTCCAGTATTCCTGTGGGGTTATGCATTGGAAACCTCAGCATATTTACTGAATAAGGTGCCTTCCAAATCTGTTCCTCAAACTCCATATGAGATATGGAAAGAAAGGAAACTGAGTCTTAAGCACGTTAAGATTTGGGGATGTCCAGCTTATGTCAAGAAAGTTGACCCAGATAAGCTTGAATCTCGATCCGTAAAATGTAATTTTGTAGGATATCCTAAAGAGACTTTAGGGTATTACTTATACACCAAGCATAGGGTGTTTGTCTCCAGACATGCTACCTTCTTGGAAAAGCAGTTTATCCTTGAAGGAAACAGTGGGAGCAAAATTGAACTTGATGAAGTTCAAGAAGCACAAACTACTACGGATCAAGTGGAAACACCTGTTCAGACTGAACAACCTTCTGTGGAACAGCCCATTCGTAGGTCAGGGAGAGTGTCTCGCCAACCTGAGAGGTATTATGGCCTTGTCATTGAGAATGACAATAAGTTGTCAATCATTGATGATGACAGCCCTATGACCTATAATGAGGCTATGAGTAGTGTTGACTCAGATAAAATGCATAGTGCCATGAAATCCGAAATGGAATCTATGTATACCAACCAGTATGGACTCTGGTTGAGGCGCCTGAAAGGTGTTAAGCCTATTGGGTCCAAGTGGATGTACAAAAGAAAGATTGGAGCAGATGGCCAGGTGGAGACCTATAAGGCCAGGCTTGTGGAAAAAGGATTCAAACAAAGGCAAGGGATTGACTTTGATGAAACTTTTTCGCCTGTAGCCCTGTTAAAATCAATTCGGATTTTGCTTGCGATTTCTGCTTACTACGACTATGAGATCTGGCAAATGGACGTGAAAACGGCCTTCCTCAATGGGGAACTTGAAGAAGAAGTGTATATGACACAGCCAGAGGGTTTTCTTTCCAAGGGAAATGAACACCTAGTGTGTAAGATGCTACGAACCATATATAGTTTAAAGCAAGCTTCTCGTAGATGGAACATCCGTTTTGATGAGACAATCAAAGATTTTGGTTTTATCAAAAACATAGATGAACCATGTGTCTATAAGAAGGTTAGTGGGAGCGCACTAACATTTCTTGTATTGTATGTAGATGACATACTTCTTATAAGAAATGTTTTACGACACTTTCATCTGATTAGGGAGATTGTTGAAAGAGGAGAAGTCAATGTCAAGAGAGTTGACACACATAACAACATAGCAGACTATTATGGATAAAAAACCAATATATATAATTGATGTATTTAATACTAAGGAACGTGAGCTGCGAAGGTCGATTTGACTGCTCTTGTGTTTCGTGACTCAATCTGCCTTAACAAGATGCTTACGTACCTTGCTGATTGCCAAGGATCAAGTCAAAAAATATAGTTCTGATGTGTGGGGTGAGACCCCTTATATAGATGTTGAGAGTCCTTGAAATGGACTTGGTATAGGAGACTTGGTGGCCAAGTCTCATAATTAGAATGGACTTTGGAGTCCTAGATAGTAGGAAACTGATTCCTTATCCTTTTAGGTCCCCTTGAGGCCAGTCTACAAGGATTTATATCCCCACTAGGACTTATCTTAATAGCTGTTTTCCTCCTTTATTTATTAATTACGAAATTAATAAATAATCAGGGCTTTTGGGCCTTCTTTGTTCCATCAGGCCTGATCTGGTCCATCAGGCCTGATCAATGTGTTGACCTTCATGGTCTGAATGTCATATATCTTCTTATTGGGCCTAGCAGCCCACACCTTGCAATATTTAATTATACAATCAGGATTTATTTATCCCTATCATTTGCCCCCCAACCTTTGGGAAACATTGATTATGTTTCACAGAAGTTAAGTCTATTCATTCCCCTACAAAGTTTCGTTTTTGCGTAAAGTGTGGAGCGACCTACATATTTACAACGATTTTTCCTTTAATTCAGGAATTATCTTAATTTCCAGGAATTTTTCCCTAATTTTTTGAATTTTTCCCTTAATTTCTGGGTTTTTCGCTAATTTTCTGGGATTTATCCTAATTTTCTGGGATTTATCCTTAATTTCTGGATTTTCCCTAATTTTCTGGGATTTATCCTTAATTTCTGGTTTTTTCCCTAATTTTCTGGGATTTATCCTTAATTTCTGGATTTTTCCCTAATTTTCTGGGATTTATCCTTAATTTATGGATTTTTCCCTAATTTTCTGCCTTAAAATCGATCAGGATGTATAAGAAATCGATCAGGATTCCTGACCGATTTCGATCAGGATCCTGATCGAACTAGCTCAGGAAGTAACATTCTGGTCGACGGGATCTTCGATCAGGATCTATGCGGAATCGATCAGGATTCCTGATCGATTTCGATCAGGACTCTGATCGAACTGGCCTTCAAAGTGACACTCTAGTCGACTGAAACATGGGCATAATCGACCAGAATTCCTGATCGATTTCGATCAGGATTCTGATCGAACTAGGTGGCTTTCTACCGTTCTGATCGAATGAAATATCGATCTGGATCCTCTTCTATGTCGATCAGGACTCTGATCGATCTTAGTGGTTTTCTTCCTTCTTGCTCGAATGAGATATCGATCAGGATCCTTTTTGGGGTCGATCAGGACTCTGATCGAACTTAGGGGATTTCTTTCCTTCTGTTCGAATGAGGTATTGATCAGGATCCTGTTTGGCGTCGATCAGGACTCTGATCGAACTTAATAGGTTTCTTCCCTCTTGATCGATTGAAGTATCGATTAGGATTTTCTTCTTTGTCGATTAGGACTCTGATCGAACCATTTTAAAATTCTGGTCGATTTTCGACCCTTCATTTTCCATAGGAGCTTCTAGATTATTCCTGATATTTCTGGTAGATGGGCTTTTAGGTTGGGCCTGGCTAAATGGGCCTAGAAACGCCTCGTATTCCGAGCTTTTCGCCAATATAAGTGTAGTGTGAAGTGAGAATCCTCACTTCACTTCACATTTCTCATTTTCTCTCACAAATCTGTCTAGAGTTCTCCCTTTGAGAAGGCGATTTCCGGCGACCTCAGCCACCGCAACTCCACCTTTCTCAGGTTTTTCTGGGTTTCAAGCCTTCAACCGAAGCATATCAATGGCGGATCGTGACTTGGCTCGTTTGCTGAAGATGAATGTCTTTAAGAGAGGTACAAACATTCAAATTCAATCTCCATATACTTCCCTACTTGATATGATTAACTCGAGAGGTGATGAATATCCTTCTCTATCTGAGTTAGATTCGTATAATCATGGTAACACCTTTCATGAGTTAGATGGTAGGATAGAGTCCATGAACACCCTGTACAGACTTCCACCCCACCTTAGGATCACTCCAGCCGCCCCTGGGGATAGGACTTGTAATTGGGAGGGGGATACTTTGTTTATCTATCGAGGAGCCCTGACCGCGGGTCTCAGGTTCCCATTCCATGAATTTATTCCTCGCTTACTTGCCGATGTACAAATTAACCCTTGTCAACTCCCTCCTAACACTTGGAGGAATATTATTTGTTTTATGGTCCTTTGTCTTAGAAACAATTTTCCTCTTTTCGTAGCTATCTTTAGGAAAGTTTTCCAATTCTATAATAGCGCCATGAGTCAACCAGGTTGGGTTTTAATTCGTCAACGACCAAAAATCCCTCATATCTTCGATAGTAATTCCATAGTTGAGAATAACCCCAAATGGAGGGACGAGTTTGTGAGGCTGACCTGGGCTGGGGGTGATTAGGCCACACTCTTTCGTAGGCCCTTTTGCAAAGTGTCAGATGGGAGTCCAGGTAGCATCAGATTATCTGATGAGGAGGAGGTGGCCTACCAAGCCTTAATTTCAGATGATGGGAAAACAGACACCTGGACCCTCTTAGAGGAGTTTCCTCTGAAGAAAGTTGGTCTCTCTCAGGCCAGTGATAAGGGTAAATTTATAACTGGATAACCATTTTTCCTTCCCTTTAATTGTAACGTTTTATCTCTCCTGCAATTTAATATTCTTTTTATCTTTCTTTTTCAGCTTGCGAGGCCATCAATAATGTCAACAGGCCCAAGGAAGGGGAGTCAGGCCGCCAGAAGAGGGCCAAGCTAAACAAGGACCCCAGGAGCAAACCTGACGGTCCTTCTTTTCTTAAGCCCCACGTCCCGGTGGTCGAGTTGGGGGACGATGTGGATCCTCCACTTAAGGCACATTCCTTCAGGCCTAACTGGGGCTTCAGAAGGAGTGATACGGTGGTTGGATCCACCAAACATGCTAAGGATTGGTCGTACCATTCCATCACTCCCCACGACTTTACTGACATTGTTACGGAGAGTGATATCGAGACTATTGAGCTTCTGGGTTCTCAAGCCCAAGCTGCGGTAACTTTCTTTTTTCTCTTTTTCTTTGAATCCCAACTTTCTCGTATTTCAACGAACTTGTGCTAACTCATACATATTTCTTTGCAGAGTAATACCTACTTCCAGGCGGCCCTCCACCAGGCTAGGTCCTGGAAGGGTAACTCAGATGGGTTTGAGAAGGAGATGAAGAAATGGGAGGAGAGAGCTAAGGTCCTGGAGAAGAAGCTGGACACGAAGAAAGAGGAGCTGGCTAAGGCTCATTCTGAGCTGGTGAAACTTAAGAGCGATAAGGATAAGCTCATTGATGACTACATGGATTCTGACAAGTTTAAGAATCTCATGGAGATTCATGATGAGGGTCTTTATTCCCTACAGTTTACTCAGGGATGGGATGCGGCCGTAAAGGCGGTTTCTGAGAAGCACCTGGGCTTAGTTGACCCTAAGGACTTTATACGTCCCGAGCAGGCTGAGTCGGAGGACAGCATAGATGCCCTCTTCAACTTTCCTCAGCCAGATGATCACATCTTGGATCCTAACACTGCTTCTCCTCCCGCTTCTGCTGTGAAGGATGCTGAAGGCGCTGATAAGGAGCAAGAGAATGAAGGCTCCCGCATGGAGGAGTAGTTTTTTTTTATATTCTATAATTTTATCCTTAACTTATGTCTGGACTTTTGTTTGTATTAAAACTTATTACCCTCCGGGGTTATTTTATATGCTACTTTCCTTATTCGCATCTCTCCTTTATTTTTCCGATACTTTAATATGCATTCAAACTTGGCCTAATGGGCCACACAAGTATTATCCATAGGTTGAAATAATTTCGAACTCTTCAATTTCAAGTCTGGTTTTCCAAAACCTTACATAATATGGGTTCGACCCTGATCAATAATAGCTAGAAAATAAAAATCCTACGCAAACAAAGCTTCAAGGTGCTTTTAAACCTACTTGTCACAATGACAAGTGAGAATCGTACTTCGACTATCTTACACGTAGTAAACCTTCAGGTTTTGTGCGTGCCAGGTTCTCGGGACTTCAAAGCCATCCATAGTCTCCAGCTTGTAGGTTCCTCTACCCTGAATGCTCTTGACTTAAGTTGTAGTAGAATGAAGCCTTCTTCTGATACTCTACTATCTTTGCATGTGCTTCATCTCGCACTTCGTCGATTAAGTCAAGAGCCAACCTTTGTCCTTCCTCATTTTCCTCAGCATTGAAAGCCTGAATCCTTGGAGAGGAATGTGATATCTCCACTGGAACTACTGCTTCTGCCCCATACGCCAACATGAAGGGAGTTGCTCCTGTCGTGACTCTACAGGTAGTCCTATAGGCCCATAATATGGGAAGTATCTCATCCACCCAATTATTTCTTGACTTCTCGATCCTCTTCTTTAGTCCATCCAGGATTATTCGATTTGCTACTTCTGCTTGCCCATTGGCTTGTGGGTGAGCCACGGAGGTGAACCGTAACTCAATTTCATTTTCTTCACAATACTTCTTGAATTCCTCGTTGTTAAACTGCGTTCCATTGTCGGTGACTAGGACACGGGGAATTCCATATCGGCACATATTGTTTTCCCACATGAATTGTGCAACCTGTTTAGTTGTGATTTTGGCCAAGGGTTTGGCTTCAATCCACTTAGTGAAATAATCAATGGCTACAATCAGGAATTTCCTTTGTGCCGTGGCCATAGGGAAAGGCCCTAGAATATCCATCCCCCATATAGCAAAGGGAATAGGCGAGTTGATAGATGTCAGCATCTTGGGAGGTTGTCTAACAACAGGTGCATGCTTCTGACAGTGGTCACACTTCTTCACATATTCTTTGGCATCAGCCATCATTTCCGGCCAATAAAAGCCTAGATGAGTTATCTTATGAGCCAAGGCCCTTCCCCCCAAGTGTTGTCCACAAATACCTTCATGCACTTCTTCAAGAGCCAAGCGTGCCTCATCGGGCCTGAGACACCTCAAGTAGGGAACCACGAAAGATCTTTTGTAAAGAATCCCATCTATCAAAGAGTACCTTAGTGCTCGAACAGTTAACTTCCGTGCTTCAGTTGCATCACTTGGCAACCAACCGGTTTGAATGTGAGCCTTGATAGGATCAATCCATGACGTCCCCAGGCCTATGGGAGCCACAAGCTTAACATCTATGCTTCGTGTCTTCAAAACACGGAAGTACACACTTCCCGAACTTTCTTCTATTTCAGATGAAGCAAACTTTGATAGCGCATCTGCCTTAGCATTTTCTTCCCTTGGAATGTGTTCAACATGGCATTCATTAAATTGGGTCATCACAGCCCTTACTAGGCGGACATACTTAGCCATCGTATCATCCATTGCCTCAAATTCTCCTTTTACCTGGGATATGATCAGCTTCGAGTCTCCCCGGACCTTCAAGTTTTTGACTCTAAGTGTCCCAGCTAGACCAAGGCCAGCTATGAGGGCTTCATATTTTGCCTCATTGTTTGTGGTTGGGAAGTCTAGCTTCATAGCATACTCAATTAAGAATCCATCAGGGCATTGCAAAACCAATCCTGCTCCACTGGAGTTTATTTTTGATGCTCCATCAAAATAGAGAATCCAATATCCTTTATCATCCTTCTCTTTGCCCCCATTATCGACTCCCTTGTCTTGAGGTATGGCATATTCCTGCCCCCCGACTTCTTGGTTGGGTATGGTACATTCCACCACGAAGTCAGCTAGTGCCTGGGCTTTTATTTCCATACGTGGCTTATACTTGAGATCGAATTCTCCCAGCTCTATCGCCCACTTAATCAATCTCCCACTTGCCTTGGGACTGTGAATGATATTTCTCAGGGGCTGATTTGTTAGCACCTCAATCTGGTGAGCCTGAAAATAAGGACGCAGCTTTCTCGAAGCCATTACCAAGGCTAAAGCGAATTTCTCAATAGTTGAATAATTCAACTCAGCACCATGCAAAATTTTGCTGACATAGTATACGGGTTTCTGAACTTTCAGTTCCTCCTTAACCAACACCGCGCTCAAGGCGCTCTCTGAAGCAGCCAAGTACAAGAATAAAACTTCATTCAAAGATGGTTTGGCCAACAACGGGGCCTGAGCCATATACTTCTTTAATTCTTCGAATGCCTTCTGGTTTTCCTCATTCCATACAAAGTCCTTGATGTTCTTTAGTGACTTGAAGAACAATAGGCACTAGTCTCCTGACTTGGAGACGAATCGTCCTAGCGCAGCAACCCTTCCGGTGAGTTTCTGAACATCCTTGACGGTTTTTGGTGGTTCCATGTCCAGGATCACCTTTATTTTGTCGGGGTTAGCCTCAATTCCTCTTTTTGAGACCATCAATCCCAAGAATTTCCCAGATCCTACCCCGAAAGCACACTTTGTAGGATTCAACATCATCTTGTGGTACCTCAGGACCTCAAAAGCTTCCCTCAAATGGGTTATATGATCAGTCTTTACTAGACTCTTGACTAACATGTCATCAACATAGACTTCCATAGTTTTTCCAATAAAGTCCTTAAAAATTTTATTCACCAACCTTTGATAGGTGGCTCCTGCATTCTTGAGACCAAACGCCATAACAAGATAACAATAAACACCAAAGTCAGTGATGAATGATACCTTTGGAATGTCATCATTATGCATTTTGATCTGCTTGTATCCGCTAAATCCATCCATGAAACTCAGCATCTCATGCCCAGCAGTGGCATCAATCAAAGTATCAATCCTTGGCAGCGGAAAACAGTCTTTAGGGCATGCATCATTCAGATCAGTAAAGTCTATACACATCCTCCACTTTCCATTAGCCTTCCTTACCATTACAGGGTTTGCTAACCACTCCGGAAATTTGATCTCCTCAATGAAACCAGCCTCTAGGAGCTTTTCTACTTCCTGTTTTATAGCCTCTTGTCTTTCCGGGGTAAAATTTCTTTTCTTTTGTTTCACTGTCTTCCGGCTTGGATCCATGTTTAACCTGTGAGTAATCAATTCCGGGTCTATGCCTGGCATATCAGCTACTGACCATGCAAACACATCACTGTTTTCTTGTAAAAATTTCACCAACTTCCCTCTAAGGGGCTCCTCTAATATGGCTCCAATGAAAGTCATCCTCTCAGGATTCTCGGGGTCTAAAGGAACCGAAACCAAGTCTTCTGCTGGCTTTCCTCTCTTCTCGTCATTTTCTCGGACATCCATATCTTCAATAGGAAGAACCTGCCCCCCGACTCCATCTCCCCTCAAAGAGGCCACATAACAGCTTCTAGCCATTTTTTGATATCCTCTCTCTTCTCCAATCCCGTTTCGGGTGGGAAACTTCATAATTGAATGGTAGGAAGAGGGGACTGCCTTAAAGGCATGTATCCATGTTCTCCCCATGATAGCATTATAAGTTGAACTAGCCTTTACTACCACAAAATCCAACATCTGCGTTGCTTGTCTTGGTTCCGTACCTATGGTGGTTGGCAGTTTGATTATCCCTTCCACACGACATTCTACTCCAGCAAATCCATATATCGGCATGTCGGTTGGTGTCAACTGGGAATCATTATACCCCATCCTTAGAAAGGCATCGTGGAGCAATATATCCACAGAAGCACCATTATCCACAAGAACCCTCTTAACCGGGCTATTTCCTATTATTGGTGTTATGACCAACGGGTCGTCATGAAGAAACTTTACGCCCTCTAGGTCAGAATCATCAAAAGCCAATGTTACTTCTGTCCTGGCCCTCTTCGGGGCTTCTCCAACAATATGCATAACCTCTCTAGTATATGCCTTTCTTGAATTTTTGGACAATCCAGCAGCAGTCGGGCTTCCAAAGATCGTGTTTATCACATGTCCTCGAGGGCGTCGCGGTCCTCCAAAAATTGCATTTATAACCGGCCCTTTAGGTTGGGGATTCCGCCCCTAATCGTCTTGGTCCCTCCTACGATCTTCAAAATTCTTCCTTCCATTATTATTTCTGTCCCCTCCATCTCTAGTATACTTGTTCAATCTTCCTTTTCGAATCAAAAACTCAATTTCATCTTTCAATTGCCTACACTCATCGGTGTCATGGCCAACATCCTTGTGAAACCTGCAATACTTGCTCTTATCTAGCTTGGCGGGATCAGCCTTCAAGGGCTTAGGCCAGCGAATATCTCTATCTTTCTCAATCTCCATCAAAATCTGACTTCTAGGAGCATTCAGCTTAGCGTATTCAGTGAACTTTTGCCCAGGTCCTCCCTTCTTGGGGGTTGAATCAGGGTTTTGTTCGGTTCTAGGATATTTGTCCTTTGCAATATATTCTAGATCAGTTTTTCGCTTCTTGCCTCCAGTGGGCTCATTACTTACTACGGTCTTCCTCATACTTTCTTCAACCTTGATATACTTCCCTGCCCTCTCTTGGAGCTGTAACATGCTTTCAGGGGGACGTTTGGCCAATGACATCTTGAAAAACTCGTCCCTAGTTCCTTGTTGCAGTGCTATCATGGCTACCTTATCATCAAGGTCTAAGACTTTTAAAGCCTCCTTTGTGAAACGATTCAGGTAATCTCTCAAGGATTCCTTAGCTCCCTGCACAATACTCATAAAAGATGCTGAACTTTTCTCATGGACTCTCCCGCTGATTAATTGCTTAATAAAAGCCTGACTTAACTCCCTGAACGATCCAATAGAGTTTGGGGGTAAGCGACTGTACCATCTTTGAGCCATACCCGACAGGGTTTGAGGGAAGGCCCGATACTTAATAGCGTCATTCACGGGTTGCAGCAGCAGTGCATTAGAGAATATCCTGACATGGTTAGCGGGGTCTCCAGTGCCATCATAGGCTTTGATAGTGGGCATCTTGAATTTCCTTGAGATATGGGCATTCATTATTTCTTCTGTGAAGGGTGGAGTTAGATCATCAGGATCTCCAAAGGGAAGGAGATTGCTTGGATCAGTTCTTGGGAAGACAGCCCTTCTTCATACCGGACCATCCAGGTCTATGACAGGAGGAGGATTTCTCCCCCTAGGAGGTATCTGGGGTCTGGTGGCCTGGTGAGCTTCCAAGTCACGCCTCAACCTTTGGATCTCAGCCTCATGAGCCCTTATCCTTTCCTGCACTTCCTGGGGATTCGCCCCTTGGGTGCTTTGAGGGCGTTGCCTTCCATCGGCCATCGGTTCCTTGCCAGGACGTCTCCTTCTTGGGGCCACTTCATCATCCGAAGATTCAGAATCTCTCTCAGTGTAAGGACCAGAAAATTCCCGATCCTCAGGGATAGGAGCCAAACCTCGTATATAAGGGGGCGATTGCCCTCGTGCTTCATTTCGCCCAGCATATCCACTTCCTCCAACCTCGGGGTAAAGGGGCATCCCATAAGGGGGGTTAGTAGTAACAACAGTTGAATATTCATACCCGACGGGTCGAGAATTCACAGGTATATATACTTGTTGAACTTGAGGATTCGTACCTTGAATAGTCGGGGGAGTCGTCCCTTGTGGCTGAGGTTGAGTTGCCCCTATCTGGGTTTCCGCTTGAGTAGATGCATAAGTTGAGTGGGGAGGAATCTCCACGGTTGACGAAATCACCTGAGTTGTCCCTGATGGTGTTCCCTCCTCCGGAGCGCTAGTTGTTCTCCGTGTTCTCGCCATAGTTGTTGTTCACTTCCCACAGATGGCGCCAAATGTTATGGATAAAAAACCAACATATATAATTATTGTATTTAATACTAAGGAACGTGAGCTGCGAAGCTCGATTTGACTGCTCTTGTGTTTCGTGACTCAATCTGCCTTAACAAGATGCCTACGTACCTTGCTGATTGCCAAAGATCAAGTCAAAAAACGTAGTTCTGATGTGTGGGGTGAGACCCCTTATATAGATGTTGAGAGTCCTTGAATTGGACTTGGTATAGGAGACTTGGTGGCCAAGTCTCATAATTAGAATGGACTTTGGAGTCCTAGATAGTAGGAAACTGATTCCTTATCCTTTTAGGTCCCCTTGAGGCCAATCTACAAGGATTTATATCCCCACTAGGACTTATCTTAATAGCTTTTTTCCTCCTTTATTTATTAATTACGAAATTAATAAATAATCAGGGCTTTTGGGCCTTCTTTGTTCCATCAGGCCTGATCTGATCCATCAGGCCTGATCAATATGTTGACCTTCTTGGTCTGAATATCATACATCTTCTTATTGGGCCTAGCAGCCCACACCTTGCAATATTTAATTATACAATCAGGATTTATTTATCCCTATCACAGACCCTTTAACAAAGCCACTTTCTCAAAGTCACTTTGATCGTCAAAAAGACAAGATGGGTATTAGATACCATAGTGATTGGCTTTTGTACAAGTGGGAGATTGAAAGAGATGTGTCCTAAGTCCAATCATGTATGATGATTTAGGAATAACTTTTATGTAATCTGTTTTGATTTCATTGATATTAATAAAAGACTTGTTTTGGTTTTATTGCGGGCTTTATCTATTTAAGTGTTTAAATAAGATATACCATAGTTTAGAGTAAAGCTTTCTATGGATTATGATGAGATCATAATAATGAGACCTAAAAAGATGATAACTCTGAACTTAAATATTTCCTGGTCGTAGGATTACTAACTGGTAATTAGTAATCCGCAAAGATCGGTACATACTATGTTTTCTTCATTATGAAGGATGTCTGTTCTCATAGACATTTGTGTGTTGACACTATAGTTAGTATGTAGGTGCTTATTATAGAATAAGTTCACTGAACATGACTCACATAGATGAACAACTCATGGAGTTCACTCACGTGCCAGCAGATGTTCACATAGTGATAGTTGTACAAGTATCCTTAGACTTGAGATCATCATAGTCGTCTTGTGTACACTGAACTATGCTTTGGTTTAGTTCTTAGTCTCCAGGGACAATTATAAGGGCTCTACTGGGTATAGGAATTTGTACACGAAGATAGTGAATGATCAATAAAGGATCTACCCCTTCCAGTGAATGAAGAGAATGTTCAATGCTGATCCACTTATGCTAGTTCAGGAATCTCTGGCCAGAGTGAATGAAATTAGAAAGGAGTTTCTAATTTACATTAAATAGAACTAAGCATAGTGAATGGGAAAGCAAATGATTAAATAAGATAGGCTTGACACAAATTTCATGCCTTGTATTTAATCGTGACATTGCAGGGTGGAAGGAATTGATTGTACGGTAACTACTCACTGAATGGGTTCTTGGTATTCTAAGCAGTGAATTCGTATTATCCGGATAGTCGCGATATGCTGAGAAGTATCCCTCACGATGTAGAATAAATATGATTAATTAATTAATCATATTTAACGAATTAGAGAATTTATGTAAATAATGATAAAATAGTTTTATTATTATTTATTTCTACTACCGGCTTAATATTGAACCTACAGGGTCACACCATAAAAGAGAATGATTTAATGGTGGAGGAATTAAGAAAAGTTCTTAATATTATTAATTAAGAATTTAATATTATTAGCAAATTTAATAATTGATTAAATGAGATTTAATTAATTATAAATTAATTAAGAAAAGTTCTTAATATTATTAATTAAGAATTTAATTTTGGAAATTAAATCAAGTGAGAGAATTATTTCTAAAGTGTTTAGAAAAAGGATTAATAATTAAAAGGTGTTTTTTTACACCAAAAAAAGGTGTGTTAATTATTAGTTAATAGGTTAATAAGAATAAACGGTTAATAATAATAATATTTTATGGGAAAATTTTCAGCTGAAAATTTTGCCTATAAATATACTATTATAAACCCTTATTTCGTCAAAACCTAAAAAGTTATGAAAACCCTAATTCTCCCACCCCTTCCTCCTCCATTACATTGATCTCTTGGTGGATACCGGTGGAGTGTTTCACACATGAGGAGCAGCTGCTATGGATCTCCGCTCGTCGTTCTTGGATCGCTATTAAAGACCTCCATCTTTCCATTAACGTAAAACTTCTTAAGGTAAACATACTGAACTACGAATTAAATATTATTTTTCGCATGGATCCTGCGGAGGGTTTCGGTTTTTTTTAAGATTTAAATTTACGTTTTTGTTGCATTTATGTGCTAAAAACCCTTCAAAGTCAACATCAATCATCTATACTAATACCACCTTTGATATTTAACAACAAAGTAAGTATCAGCACAAATCAGAAACTGAATCAAAACTGCATTTCACCATTAATCCTACACAGAAATAGTTGATAAATTATTTATTCTATGATTATCAAAATAAAATCATAATTTAGATTGGAATCCTCGAACGATGATGTGTTGCTGCCGGTGATCAGCCGCGGAGCAACACCGGTATGCCGAAGCATATCCAACTAAACAAAGGGGTACCCAAGACACATATCGGCCTAGCAAGGTGTTATATCCTGTATAACACATAGCTCACGCTGGACCGCCGCCATGGCCTCTTACGCAACCATCCAATCTTAAAAACATTTTATTGAAAGGGGTCATAATACTCGACACCCTTATAAACTTTTATTCCCCCATTTACTTGGGTAGGAATAGTCGCAAAACCAACTCATTTTCCTCAAAATCCAAAATATTTATTAATCCATTAATTTGATAAGTAAACTCACTTAACTATTCTGAACATAGAATAGCAGAAGAGTACTTGCATAAACAGAATCATTTAATTCAGCGATATATAAAACATTTATCTATTCCGACTGAGAATAGGGAAAGCAATACTTGCATAAGAAGATTTAAAATAAATATCACTTGAACAGTCAGTAATGATAGGGATACTTGCCTTTGAGATATAGTAGTTAGTCACACTCGCAAAGACGCATCTATTCTGACATTCTGTCTCAAAACATCTCCGTCTTACTTTTCAACACTTTACTGATATGCTGCACCTGCGATTGCTAGAAGCCAGATACCCAATACCATTCCATCTAACTCTTTTCAATGTCTTGTCCCGATCAACTCGAGCGATCCGCATCCAAAAGAAATTTTGGTCACCCCGAGGAAAATATCTGATGTCCGGAAAATATCTCCAGAAAAATCCGAAATTAATAACCATGGACATATACACGTTGAGATGCCATGTGGAGTAAACAACACCGTCATACTCCTTTTTAATGTCCCGAAAATAAATTAAAACGGAAATATAACGAAAATATGCCCCGCAAATTATCTCCTTAAAATCTTGCAAAATATACCTATGTGTAGGTATCGAAGCGCTGATCGTTTATATTTATAACAATTGAAATTTGGACGGACGGTTTGAGAGATATAAATTTTTGAAGATTGGAACTATATAAAAAATACGAGAGAGAGAAGACAGAAGAGGGAGGAGGGAAGTAATCTTGTTTAGCCAAAAAAAATGAGGGGGGGTGTTTGTTTATTAATCACGGGGGTGGAAGGTGGGGGTGGTGGCCGCCTGCCACGTTTTTGTTTTTGTTTTAATTTTCTTTTTCTTTTAACTAAAAATCAGTACAACATTTAAACAATTAGCTCACAATTAATAATTAGCGGGGAATAATATTTAATATAATAAATATAAAATTTATACAAAATTTCCTAAAATTACGAATATTCTAAAAATGTAAAAATATAATATATTTGAAAGTCCCACGATTTTATAAAAATGAAAATATAATTTTTTGTGGGGTTTGTCGTCCCGATAGAGGTCCGATTCGATAATTTTTATGAAACCGGAATACTTCTAAAATTATTGGAATATTTAAAAACTAATAAAATAAAATTTTCATAATTTTAAAACATTTATAAATCGCGCGTCATATCTGTATTTTACGATTTAACGAACAAACGTGCGGGTATATATAACCCGAATTTTTTTTGAAATAATTTTAAAATTCTCGAAATATTCAAATACTAATAAAATATAAGTTTCATGACTTTTCAAACATTCTGGAATTTAATACTGAATTTACACTTATATATCAGATCAAAAATAGATTACTTAGTCGCTAAGTAACTATAAAAACGATACAATTTAATACCAAATTTGGATAATTATCAAAACCAAACTTCTTATAAAACATCCCTATGAGAAAATAATGTAAAAATATCATGTCTCTCTAGAATACAGGTTTTATTGATCTACCGAAATGATTATCGTATCAAAAAATTTGCGCCGGGACGCGCACGGGTCAAACCGTAATTCGGATCGAAAAAGTCAAAACACGGAAAATGTCTGGAATTATCAGATTAGGTTAGGAAGGAGTTTTACGAAGAGTTTGGGGTTGTACAAATGCAAAAACGGTTGAAGTTGGATGATTCCCGGCTTCATAAAATAGTTTTATAATTACACAAAAAATAATTATCACATCTATAAATCCTTATAAAATCATATTACAATCCAAAAATTAGCAGAAAAATGCCATAATTATCTATACTTTGTTCTGGACATATAAGAATTAAAATACTTACACTTTATCACATATAAACACCCAAATATAAATATCAATCATCAGATAATTCACCAAAATTCCCATAATAATCACATAATAATTATTTATTAATAAAAATAATTGCACGATATTTCCCGGATGTTACAAAACAATTTCAATTTACCGATATCAATAAGATCGGCTTTCAAATAACTTTTGAAAATAATATATTTAAATAAATATTTTCATATATTAACAAGGATCGATATAACACTTAACAATTAGCACATTACCATTTAATAACACCAACTCGTCAAACAGGAATAAAATATTCACCATTTTATTCCTTCTAAATTAAAAAAAATTACATAAACATATTAAAATAATTAGAATAATAATTCTGATAAATACGGAATATTACAAAGATAGCCTACAGGAAATTCAGAAGGGGAAAGAAGTTTTCCAAGAAAGGTGGAAGTTCTGATAAGAAAGGGTTCAGAAAGTATGAAGGCAAAAGTGCAAAGTCTGATAGAGGAGACAACTCAAATGTCAAATGCTACAATTATGGTGAAAGAGGCCACATATCTCCTGACTGCAAGAAAGGAAAGAGTGACAAAGGCAAGGCACTTGTCACAAAGAAGAAAAGATGGACAAACTCTTCAAATTCTGAAGATGAGGTGAATAATGCTTTAATGGCAAATGCTGATGGCAGCCCTGAAACTGCTGAATTGAAGGTACCTCAAACAACTTATGCTTTTCATACTAATGATAATACTAAGTTGAGATTATATCTTAAAACCATATTTATTAGCTACAGAGATCAAACTTTAACATGTGAAAGATTAACTTCTGAAAATCTTGCTTATAAAAAAAAGGAATGACTATTTAGAAAAGAAGTTAGTTATGTTCAATCAAACTCAGAAAGAAAGAGATGATGCTTTTTATCTTAGAGATGAAGTGCTAAAATTGAATCAATCTCAAAAAACTGAGTTAGAAAAAGAAAGAGAGATTATCAGGACTCGGACTAACTCTGGCAGAACAACACAGAATTTATTAAGTAGTGGAAACTGGAAAGAGGGATTAGGTTATGGAGATGATAAAAGTGAAAAAGGAACTGAACAAATTAAGCCAATTGTTGTTAAACAGACTTCTAAGGCAAAGGTAAATCTTGTTAAGTTTGTAGCTAAAACTGTAAACTCTGATTCTGAAAAGAAGAAAGAGTCTATTGCAGAAGTTAAGGAAAAGTCAACCTCTAACAAATTAGAACATGATAAACCAGCTGAAGTTAACTTAGGCTTAATGACGAAGAAGCAGCTTAAGCATAAGCTGAAAGAAATAAGGAATGCCAACAAGGTAAAGGCAGCTAGGAAAAATAGGAATGGAAAGGAAGGTGTGAATAAAAGCAATAATTATATGCCTGTTCCTAATGCTCCTAGAAAGAAATGTTATAATTATGGAAACTCTAACCATCTTGCTTCTTTTTGCAGGAAGAATAAGAATATAAACTTTTTACCTTCTAAGTCAGGAGTTAAGAGTCAGTCTGTTAGGTTTAAGCCACAAAATCCTTGTTTTCATTGTGGTAGTTTATGGCATTCCATTTATACTTGTAAAGAATATCATAGTTTATACTATGATTATTATCAAATAAAACCTTCTTTGAAGAAAGTTACTTCAATTCCTTTTAGTGTAAGGTCTGATATAAGTTCTGATAAACAGCATGTTAGCATAAAACTTGATATTAAATCCGCTGCAAATGCCAACAAACTTTAAAAGGCCAAAGGATCCAAGCAAGTCCGGATCCTTAAAACTAATCATTAGTGGTCTTTGTGATTGCAGGGCTACAGGAAAGATATCCTAGTGCTGGACAGTGGATGTTCAGGACATATGACTGAAATAAAGCCCTGCTATCAGACTTTATGGAGAAAGCTGGCCCAGGAGTTTCTTATGGAGATGGCAACATGGGAAAAACTCTGGGATATGGCAATATTAATTTTGGGAATGTCATCATTGAAACAGTAGCTCTTATCTCAGGACTTAAACACAATCTGCTAAGTGTGAGTCAAATCTGTTATGTGGATTTCTTTGAAGAACACTGTGAAGTTGTAAGCAATTCTATAGGCAAAGTGGTTCTGAAAGGTTACAGGCATGGTAACATTTATGAAGTCAGACTTTCAACAAGTTCTGATTGTTCTGCAATCTGTCTGTTGAGTAGAGAATTAATTGAAGAAAGCTGGAATTGGCATAAAAGACTCTCTCATTTAAACTTCAACAACATAAATGAGCTTTTAAAGAAAGATCTTGTGAGAGGACTACCAAAATCAGTATTTGCTCCTGATGGCCTTTGTGATTCATGTCAAAAGGCAAAACAAAGAAAATCTTCTTTCAAGAGCAAAACTGAGTCATCAATTCTTGAGCCTTATCACCTACTACATGTTAATCTATTTGGTCCAGTCAATGTCATGTCTATTACAAAGAAGAAATATGTTATGGTTATAGTGGATGAGTTCACAAGGTACGCTTGGGTGTACTTCTTGCACAAAAAGAATGAAACTGCATCTACTCTAACTGATTATGTCAGACAGCTGGATAAGTTGGTCAAAGATTTTGTTAAAATTATAAGAAGTGATAATGGCACTGAGTTCAAGAATTCAATCATAGAAGAGTTCTGCAAAGAGGAAGGAATCAAACAGGAATTTTCTACACCTGGAACTCCATAGCAAAATGGAGTTGTAGAAAAAAAGAACAGGACTCTCATTGAAGCTGAACGAACTATGCTTGATAAAGCAAAGCTGCCAACCTACTTTTGGGGTGAAGCTGTGCAGACTGCTTATTTTACACAGAATGCTACACTCATAAACAAGCATGGAAAAACACCATATGAGATGGTGAAGAAAAAGAAAACAAATCTGAAATACTTTCATGTATTTGGATGTAAGTGTTTTGTTCTTAAGACTCATCCTGAACAGCTGTCAAAATTTGATCTAAAAGCTGATGAAGGAATTTTCGTTGGATACCCACTTTCCACAAAAGCCTTTAGAGTCTACAATTTAAGAACAAGGGTTGTCATGGAATCTATCAATGTATCTTTTGATGATAAGAATATTACTGGACTTGAAGATTTCAATGATCATGATCAGCTGAGATTTGAAAATGATGACTTATACTCTGATCCTGGAAGTACTGATGTCATTGAATTTGAGGTAATAACTCCAAAGGAAAATGCACCTGTCCAGGGGGAGCAAGCTAAAGATCCTACCACATCTCAAGACTCTCAAGAAGCATCAGAACCTGTCACTGGCTCTTCAAGTTCTGATTCATCTAGTTCTGATGAGCCAAATTCTGATAATTCTGGAAACTCTGATACTTCAAATCTTGAAGGATCCAAGTCAAATTCTGAAGTCTCAGAGAGCATAACTACAGGGGGAGCATCAGAAAATGCTGATGGAGACATCATGGATCATGAGGGAGGATCCAGTTCTAGAAGTCAACTTCAATCTGCAAGGAAGTGGACCAAATCACATACACCTGACTTAATAATTCGAGATCCTGAAGCAGGTGTCATAACTAGAACTGTAACATCAAATGAATGTCTCTATCATTCTTTTCTATCTCAGACTAAACCAAAAAAGTGGAAGAAGCTCTTCAAGATGCTGATTGGGTACAAGCAATGCAGGAAGAGTTAAATGAATTTGAAAGAAATAAAGTTTGGACCCTAGTGCCAAGACCAAAGAACAGATCAGTAGTTGGCACAAAATGGGTGTTCAGAAATAAAACTGACAATGATGGCATAATTACAAGGAATAAAGCAAGACTGGTTGCTAAAGGCTACTCTCAACATAAGGGTATTGATTATGATGAAACATTTACACCATTTGCTAGATTAGAAGCCATAAGAATCTTTTTGGCTTATGATGCTCACAAAAAGTTTAAAGTCTTTCAAATGGATGTAAAAAAGTGCTTTTTCTGAATGGAGAATTAGAAGAAGAGGTCTATATTGAACAACCTCCAGGCTTTGTAGATTCAAAATTTCCAAATCATGTCTACAGGCTTGACAAAGCACTTTATGGCCTTAAGCAAGCTCCAAGAGCATGGTATGAGACTTTAGCTCAATTTCTTCTGGAAAGTGGATTTCGCAGAGGTACAATTGATAAAACACTGTTCTACCTCAACCATGGAAAGGACTTACTTTCGGTACAGATATATGTTGATGATATCATATTTGGCTCTACAATGCCAAACTCTGTGAGAGGTTTGCAAAGCTAATGCAGTCAAGATATCAAATGAGTATGATGGGAGAACTTAGTTATTTTCTGGGCCTTCAAGTCAAACAAAATGAAGAAGGTACTTTTATTTGTCAATCAAAGTACACCAGAAATTTACTGAAGAAATTTGGAATGCAAGATTATACAACTGCATCCACTCCCATGGCCACTGCAACCAAGTTAGATAAAGATACTGGTTCATCAGTAGATATTACTAACTACAGAGGTATGATTGGCTCTTTACTCTGTTTAACTGCAAGTAGACCTGATATCATGTATGCTACCTGTCTTTGTGCAAGATTTCAGGCTGATCTAAGAGAACCTCACTTAATAGTTGTGAAAAGAATTCTCAAGTACCTCAAGGGTACAGCTGATCTAGGATTGTGGTATCCTAGAGAATCAGATTTTAAGCTAATAGGTTACTGAGATGCAGATTTTGCAGGATACAAAATAGACAGGAAAAGCACCAGTGGAAGCTGCCAATTTCTTGGAGGCGGATTGGTTTCTTGGTTTAGCAAGAAACAGAAATCAATTTCCACATCAACTGCAGAAGCAGAATATATTGCTGCAGGAAGCTGTTGTGCATAGACTCTTTGGATGAAGAGTCGGTTGCTGGATTATGGGTTAGAAATTTCAAAAAATACCTATTTAATGTGATAATCAAAGTGCTATTGCTATGACAGGTAATCCAGTTCAACACTCAATGACGAAGCACATCAGTATTAGGTACCATTTCATAAGGGAACATGTGATGAAAGGTACAGTGGAATTGCATTTTATTCCAACAGATCAACAACTAGCAGATATCTTCACAAAACCACTATGTGAAGCTACTTTTATAAGACTGGTAAATAAACTTGGAATGGTTTCAGGTTCTTTCTCTAAATCTGCTTAGTTTTAGTTCTCATGCATCAGATTTTATGATCAGTGTTTACAGATTATTTTATTCTCATATAATATATGCTTAAATTGAAATTCATTAAATGCTGGTTGTTATCTGATGTGGATCTATATACTCTGATAAGTGTTTTGAATGTTCTGTGACTATTCAATCTAATAAGGATAATTGTGCTAGATGCTGACCTAGTAGTCTTTAACATACTAGAAATCCCATGTTTGAATTAGTTATTTATGTGGAAACTCATTAACACAAGCAAATTATGATATTGAGCTTAGTCAGGTTTACTTTTTGTACCTTATTACTATATCACAAAATAGTTTCTTGCTTCTTATCTGTCAAATTCTGATGTCAGTAAATCTTAAGGATGAAGTAAATGCTGATAAGCCTCACTTATCAAAAAAAAAAAGAGAAAAGAAAATAAAAGTTAGGTACTCTTTTGAGATCTAGAGTAAATAATGTGGAAGGGAAGACCCAAGTGCATTGCTGGTATTGAGTAATATGCATTAAAAAAGCAAATAAATTTTTCTTGGTGACTTTTCACATTCTCTGATTACTGAAGAAATACTCTGATAATTGCATAAATTCTGATAAGCAGTCGTGACTCACTTACAGTGAGAAGCCACTGTAAAAAGGAATTTCAAAAGATGCATAAAATGAGCACAAACAGTTGAGGTGGACTCTTGCATAAATTTTTTCTATAGTAGACTTCATGATTGATGACAGATGTTAAGCACTTTTCTCAGTTATGCCTTATTTCTAAGATGTACTAAAGTTTATCAAACTTTAATCTTTATCTGATATTCTGCTGAATGCACACACTATCACTCCATATGAATGATGAAAATTACTGTGGTGATTAAGATGTTTTTGAAAAACAGTTAAGTATCATTTGCATAAATTCTGAGGACAAGTTCTGATGGAAGTTCTGATGATTAAACTCTGAAGAAAATAAGTCAGTACTTGTATGATGAATCACAGAAAAAGATATTCACTTTTTGAGTTAATAAGCCATATTCTGATGAGTGTTAAGTTCTGATAATAGTTAAGTTCTAATATTAAATGCTGATGGAATCCTTGATGCTTCTGTGACATTATTCTTTACTTGACTTATTTGTGGTAAATACTGAAACGGTCATATTTAATCAGAATATAATTAGGTGAGATAACAACAGTCATAATCATTATGGGTTAGTGGTAAACGTGTATGTCTTGAAAAACTGTATGTGCACAGTAATTGTTACTTATTTCCCGTGCCCATTAACTCCTACTTTAACTTTTTACTGACCGTTATTATTATTTCACATCGGTCTAGGGAGACGAGGCATCATTATTTTTACTCTTATTGTTAAACAGTCCTCTCGTCCCTTGGTATTCCATTGGCTATTTAAACCGACAATTCATCTCAGCCAAATCACCTTTCATTCTCACACAAACTCATACTCTCTCTTTTACTTCTCATCATTTTTCTTCTTCATAAAAATGGTTCTTTTCAACTTGTTTATGAAATATGAAAATTTCAATGCAGAGTTTAGTTGTGATGACTGGCAATAGGAATGGCATGTCACCGCCATTCCTGAAGAGATCTGGAACTCTGTTCCACAGGAGGTTCACACAGACCTCTTGTTCTTTTTGATGGACTATCAGTTCCATCTTGATCACCTGGAAGAAGAACGGAGAGAGGCTCTTCTTCAGCAAGAACGGATCATCCGTCTTGCAGTGCTCTTTGTCAGTAGCAGGAGGAACTAGTCGATAGGTTTTCTTCTAGGACTAAGGCTGTTGATGTTAACCATCTTAGACTAGTACTATCTTGTAATTTTTTTGCACGTAATCTACAAATTTCATGATATGTAATCATTTGATATATTAATGAAATTTCCTTTGATTGCAAGATTCAGTCTCTGTTTCTCTCATATTATGTGATAATGAATGTTATTAGTGCAGCCTGTTAATCTATTTCTTGATGAATATTTTGATTAAAATTGTGGTCACTAATAAATTGTGATAATTTGAGATAGCTGAAGCATAGGTTCATGCATCAGAACCTGTGATAGTTGAAGCTGAGAATGTTACTTCTCAGAAAGAAATAGCAGCTCAAAGTTTTGATACTTTGAAGAGGAAATTTGTAAGTTCTGATGCTGAAACAACTCCTTGATTGGCAAGGAGATTGAAGAAAATGAAGGCTAGGAGGTATTTGGCTAAGGCTCCATCAGAAGATACTAAAGAAGCTGAGGAAGGGGATCAGGGATCTCTGATCTCACAAGAACCAATTATCATTGAAGCCCTTCCAGCTCAAACCAAAGATGTAATATCTGGGATATATCGTGTAATTATTTTTGCTAATAAATAAATATTATGCATGTTCAATATTTATTCTGTGAATTATTGTTAAGTGGTATACGTATTTGGATGTTTAAAAATAATATCAATTGAGTATTTTAATTTTTATATATCCAAAATAAAATATAGATAATTGTCATATCTTCTTATTTATTTTTATGTTGATTTATGATTTTATAGGAAATATATGGATTTTATAAAATCATTTTCCGAGTATTTATAAACTATTTTATATAATCAGGAACCAACCGCCGTCACCCGTTTTTATGTTTTTATAACCCGAAACTTTTCCGAGAACTCCTTCCTAACCTAATTGCAATATAACGAACATTTTTCATGTTTCGACTTTTTCGATCCGGCGTACGATTTGTCTTGTGCGGGTCCTGGCGCAATATTTTTGATATATTATTCGTTTCGGTAAATCAATAAAACTCGTATTTTTGATAAACGAGATATTTTTATTAAACTATTATAATTATCACCTCGTAATATATGTAACCAGGGGCTGAGACCAAGATCGCTGTACAAATTGTACTCATTTGGATAATTATCCCGAAAACCAGTACCGTTTGGATCTGTTTTTATAAATAAACGTACCATTTTGTATCCGGAATGATCCAACGAGATACTAATTTTCCGTAATTATAAATAGCCTTTACTGTATTTTATTTCGTACCGAAAATCATTTGCAAACAGTAATTATAGAATTTTTCAGAGAGAAACCCTAATTTCATAAAACCTACCGAGAATCAAACCTCAATTTCAAGGTGTTACCGGAATCCGTTGGTGAAGCTCAAGTACTCAAATTAAAGCTCTTGAAATATACTATCAGAATATGTGCTTCATATCACTGTAGAATCAAAGGTTTATTTTCTGTAATTTTATTTATTTTTGAATTATTTTGATTAAAAATATGAATTTTTGTACGGATGATTGTTTGAATGATTTGATGCTTGCATGTTGTAGAGCTTGTTCTCTTGATGATTTTCATATGTCATATGACTGATTTGGAGTTCAATAACATGTTCAAAATTGAGTTTAATTTTTGAATTTTAAAATTAGTGTTTATAACTCGTATGAATGTTCTTAATTGAAAATTAGGGCCTTTTGTTCTAGGGGTTATTAGCTGTTGAAATATAGTGGGTTGTGTTCCTTATGAAATTTGCAATCGATTGGTGTATAGCTCGTTAACAGAGGATTCCTGAATCGAAGGGAGTTGTGTTTTTAAGTTTACGTCGAGCTCGCCGGAAACCAGCGAACTTCCCGGCCATTTTTTTGGCCAACTCAGGGGTTATCTGTGTGATTGAATTGTATGGTTAAATTCCTTGTGAATTATAGATTAATTCTGGAGCTTTTGATGATGGGAGGATTCCGGGAACAAATTCTTCGGTGAACCCCGACTGTTTTCCGGCGAGGGGTCGTAAAATTGCAGTTAGGTCCCTGTATTTTTGAAGAAGGTGAAGTTTAGTCCCTGTAGTTTACAAAGTTTTCAAAAATAGGATTCCTGTTTATAAAATGTTTAAAAATCATATTTCCTATTTATTTTAATTATAAAAATTCATTTTTAATTTCTGGAAATTCCAAAAATTATTATTTTAATTCCAAAAATTATTTTTAATTCAAAAATAAATCTGAATTAATTAGTTAATTAATTTTAGTTAATAATTAATTGATTAATTGGTCAATTAATTCGAAAATTAATTGATTAATTGATTTAATTAATTATTAATTGATTTTAATTAATTATTTAATTAGATTTAATTCTTTAAAAATGATTTTAAAATTCTGAAAAATAGTTTCGAGCTTTAAAATATTATTTTAAATTATTTTAAATTATTTTCAAGGATCGATAATTATTTTAAAATTGTTTTGAAGCCAGATTTGGCCAACCGAACCCTGTTTATTGCTTCAAAATTAATCCAACGACCTGTTTTAATTCCGAAAAATATTTTAAAAATCATATTAAATACCGGAAAGCCTGTTTATGACCCGAGACTCATTTATAAATGATATATCATTAATTGTTTGACGTGTTTCGTGTTATATGTGACTTGTTGTTTAACTGTCGGTCTATATGTTCGGTGTTTACTTGTTTATAGCGTAACTTTTAGTCCGTTAATCGGATTTGGGTAAAACGAAGGGTAGATAGAAGTGTATACTGAATAGAATCGTACGAGTTGAGTATTGATAGATGCTTATAATATGTGAGCAGGAGAAGCAAGGCTTAGGAAAGGGAAGCAGATAGTCAAAAAGTAAGACGGCTGTGATTGAAAATTAGTGCAGTTTAGCAAGCTAGTGCCAGGCAAGTGTTCTGAACTTTCTTGAGATATATTGTAGATGATTAATAGTCTTGTTTTATATTGCAAGTTCTTTGAAGCACTGAACCCTAAACCTTATTCTTTCTGAACCATTGATTGTTGTATACCCGAATACGAATCACAGATATACGATACTACTCCACAAATACATACAAACTAAATGCCAAACACTGAATCAAATTGCTTACATACTCAAACCATTGTACCATATGCTTTGAAAGACCAAATCCTTTTAACCTTGAAACGTCGATTCCTGTGTTATCCAATTCTTTCATTACCTAACAACCATTCTTTAAAATTGCCATATTGTTCCTTTGTGAAGATTGAAACCATCTCGTTATTGAACATCCAATATTACTTATGATTTTTTTATTGCTTTACATTAATTATTCTGTTATTATGTTAGAATTGGATTATTTTATAAAATTGTGGACCAGATTCGTGGTTACACCAGATTGGTGGTCAAGTTAGGCCAATGTGTGCCTTGGATCCAGTAATTAGAGCAGAGCTGTGTGCCTTGCTCGGGGTCAGTGCGTGACTGATCAGTAGCCTAACCTTGGTTTTTAAAATAAAAATATAATATCCAATTCTAAATCATTAATCATTGTTCACTTGATACCTTAATTCTTTTCACTTGATGATCATTATTCTCAGTCTTGTCATTGTGACTTGTTGAGCTAGTTAGCTCATTTGTGCGATGTTGTTTATGTTCTTTTCCAGTTAAGAAGGAACCAGTTGGTAGCGAGGATCCCAAATTCAGTGCGAGAGCTAGGGGTCCAGGTTGATCGAGTTAAGTTATCTGATGGCTTCTGAGATAGTTTAAATTTGTAAAAGTTTATATTAATATTTAATATTCAATTCTGAGTTTGAATAGTTGGGATTTGGACATTATAATATAAAGTGTGTGTATGTGGCTTGTGTACATACTTTAACCTGTTGCGATCCGTGGTAGTCGGTAAGTAGGGTCACTGTATATTACTATTATCTTTATTATTGTTATAAGCAGGTTATAAATAAGGTGTGTGTGTGGACCCCAAACTTCTGACCCGAGTTTGGAGGGCGCCACATGTTTGGTATCAGAGCTACAGGTTATAAGTCACTGACACAAGCCTAGGTTGACGGGAATGGGTAGAGGGTTAGGATTAGAAGTAAGGAAATAGAAAGATAGAATGTCGAGAGGATGAGTGCGACGGTATAACAAATATTAGTATAATTCGTGTTGTGGTTTGTGATTCTTATATTGCGATATGATTTCAGATAGCAGTGATAGACGACTTTTTCATCTCCGTACCAGCTGATCACTCAGAGCCCTCAGTTGGAGGACCATATTCAGATCCACGTCCTGTTGTTCCACCAATGTTGGAAATTTTACCTCCACCTGTGTTGCAGCCCGTACCACTACAGGCTATTCCACCCCCAGGCGTGCGGCCACCTATCAGAGGACCCCCACCAGCTGATTCAGATTCTATTGGGCATTCAGTTGCGAGTGCCCCATTCCAGTCTACATTGCATCATGTTCCTTATTACCAGTATGCGGCTCTTTTATTGGAGCGTGATTCCTTATTGGCACAGATCCGAGAACTGCAGCATATCATCAGGACTACAGATGTTATTCGTGGTGTGAGGAAGCTTCGAGAGGAGATCCATGTGACACGCAGGATTCTTGAGGCTAGGCTACATGGAGCTACATTACCTGGTCGAGGCCCTGATGCACTTATGGGATGGGCTAGTGAGGTGATGAAAGACTTTGAGAGGCTGGGAGGACCAGAGTTTCCTTGGAGTTAGATCCAGAGATGGAGATGTTGATCAGTGCTGTTGTGGTTGTTTAGTATGTACAGTAGTGTGTAGTATGTATCATAGACTAGATCTGTTGACTAGTGAGTAGGTTTGTTGTACCCTTTTGCTTTTTCTTCCGAAGCATCTTCATGCTTGTACTACCTAAAACTTTTGATCTATATATATCAGTACCTTTTCCTTTCCAGCATTGTCATTTATATTACTGCACCTGTTTTACTTTACTTTATTTATTGTACCAGTTATACCCCTGTGATACCATGTACCCTATTCCCTTAACTGTTTATATTCTGTAAAGAAGCATGCAATTTACTTAGTTCAACTGTTACAACTGTTTTCAAAAAGAGATATTTCTTTTTACAAAACTTTTCTTTTATGAAAAGGATTTGATTTAAAAGCTAAATAAGTTGTTTGATTCTTTACAGAAAATGCCTCCTAGAAGAAATACCCGCACCAACACCCAGAATAAAGAAACCAACAACAACAATGACAACCAAGATGGATACTAACCAGAATGCAAACCCAGGACCCATAGACCCATCAATAGTCCAGATTCTCCAAATCTTGGCCCAACAAACAGTTCACTTGACTCAACAACAACAAAGACAGACCAATCCCCAGATAACTTTTAAAACTTTTCAGGCGGTAAACCCACCGGAATTCAAGGGTTCCTTAGATCCTATTGAAGCGAATGTTTGGTTAAAGGAAATAGAAAAGTCGTTTGCTTTAGTTAAAGTAAAGGAAAAACATAAGGTGGAGTTTACAAGTTATTATTTGAAGAATGAGGCCACCTATTGGTGGGAGACGGTGAAGACATTGGAAGGTTCAAATGTTATTACTTGGGAGAGGTTTAAGGAATTGTTTTTAGAAAAATATTTTCCCCAGTTTGTTTAGGATCAGATGGAGCTGAAGTTTTTAGAGTTAATGCAAGGAAATATGTCGGTAGCTGATTATGAAATAAGTTTGAAGAGTTGTCAAGGTATGTGCCGTCATATGTAGATACTAACAGGAAGAAGGCTAAAAGATTCCAGCAAGGTCTGAAGCCATGGATTAGAGGGAAGGTAGCCATCTTTGAATTGGATACCTATGCAGGAGTTGTACAGAAAGCCATGATTGCAGAAATAGAGAGCGAGATGTCACAGAAGGAAAAGGAGAGTAAGAAGAGGAAGTTTGAAGGAAATGAAGGACAGTCACAACCAGGGAATTTTCCCAATTTTAAGAAGGGCAAGTTTCAGCCAGGGAGAAATTTTAATTTCAGAAAGCAAAATACAGGCGACGGAGGTCAAGGAAACCGTCCAGTTAATATGAATTAGCCGAATCAGTTGCGGCTAACTTTTCCAGATTATCAGGTATGTGGGAAGAAGCATGGAGGGGTCTGTAATAAGTTGAATGAGTTTTGCTTCAAGTGTAATAAAAAAGGGCACTATTCGAGGGAATGCCGCAATCAGCCAGTAAGAGAGCCAGCAAACAAGGATCAGCCTATCCGGAATCTAGCGGTTAAGGTTCCAGCTATTGGATTTACATGTTTTAAATGTGGGAAGCCGGGACATATAGCCAGGGATTGCAAGACACCAGCCCCAGTTAGTAACGCATTGAGAATTATGGGATCTACCCCAGCAGTGAATGAGACTCCAAGCGCTAGAGTTTTTGATATGTCTGTAAAAGACGCTATCCAGGATACTGATATCGTGGCAGGTACGCTTAATGTGAATTCTTTAAATGCCAAAGTGTTAATAGATTCGGGAGCAACTCGATCGTTTATTTCTCAAGATTTTGTGAGTAAGTTAAATTGTATGGTTGAGTATTTAAATTAAATAATTACAGTGGAATTAGCAAATCAAGAACGTATATCTGTTAATCAAGTTTCTGAAAATTATGAGATTGAGATTTCTGGTAACAAGTTTTATGTAGATTTAATACCATTAAGCTAGGAGAATTTGACGTTATCTTAGGAATGGATTGGTTATCTAAGCACGATGCCCAGATAGATTGTCGAAATAAGAAGGTAATGGTAAAGACGTCAGACGAGAGGATGGTAACATTTAAGGGTCAAAAGCAAGCAACGAAGTTCTTAACAATGATTCAAGCTAAAAAGTTACTACAGTGAGGATGCGAGCATTTCGTTGCTTATGTGATTAATAGAAGTCAGGAGCCAGCAAAACTTGAAGATATTCCAGTAGTCAATGAATTTCCAGACGTGTTTCCCGATGAGTTACCAGGACTTCCTCCAGATAGAGATATTGAGTTTGCAATCTACTTAGCACCTGGAACGGAACCAGTATCCAAGGCTCCGTATAGAATGGCGCCCGTTGAGATGAAGGAACTAGCAAAGCAATTGCAAGAATTATTAGAGAAAGGAGTAATCAGACCTAGTGTATCCCCGTAGGGTGCACCAGTACTATTTGTCAAGAAGAAGGATGGAAGCATGAGACTGTGCATCGACTATCGGGAGCTCAACAAGCTTACAATCAAGAACAAATATCCATTACCCAGAATTGACGATTTTTTGACCAATTGAAAGGAGCCAAGTACTTCTCCAAGATCGATTTGAGATCGAGATATCATCAACTAAAGAATAAGCCAGAGGATATACCAAAGACAGATTTTAGGACAAGGTATGGACATTATGAATTCTTAGTGATGTCATTTGGATTGACCAATGCCCCGACAGCATTCATGGACCTGATAAACAGAATTTTCAAGGAATACTTGGACCAGTTTGTTATTGTGTTTATAAATGATATTTTGATATATTCAAAGACAAAAGAGGATCATGCAGAACATTTGAGGACAGCTTTAGAGATTTTGAGAAAGAAAAAGTTATACGCTAAATTTTCAAAGTGTGAGTTTTGGTTACAGGAAGTTCAGTTCTTAGGACACATAGTCAGTAATGAAGGGGTCAAAGTGGACCCAGCGAAGATTGAAGCAATTACAAATTGGGAAAGACCGAGAACACTAACAGAGGTAAGAAGTTTCTTGGGATTAGCGGGATATTATCGCCGATTTGTTCAAAATTTCTCAAGGATTGTAACACCATTAACGAAGCTTACACGGAAGAATAAATAGTTCATATGGAATGATAAATGTTAAGAAAGTTTTCAGGAATTGAAGCAAAGATTAATTACGGCACCTGTTTTGTCACTTCCAGATGATCAAGGGAATTTTGAAATCTATAGCGATGCTTCTCATAAAGGACTCGGATGTGTTCTGATGCAGCACGATAAGGTTATTACGTATGCGTAAAGGCAATTGAAACCCCACGAACAAAAGTATCCTACTCATGATTTGGAACTAGCAGCTATAGTATTTGCTTTGAAGATTTGGAGACATTATCTATATGGAGAAAAGTGCGAGATTTATACGTATCACAAAAGCTTGAAGTACATATTCACACAGAAGGAGCTTAACATGAGACAGAGAAGATGGTTAGAGTTGATCAAGGATTACGACTGCACGATTAACTATCATCCCGGTAAAGCAAACGTTGTGGCGGACACGTTAAGTCGGAGAGAAAAGTTGAATGTATTATCAGTACCCGAAGAGATATACAAGGAATTTCAGAAACTGGAATTGGAGATTAGAGTTTGCAAGCCTGATGAAGCAAAAGTGTATAGTATGACTTTCCAGTCGGAGTTGTTAGAAAAGATAAGAAAGTGTCAAGCAGAGATAATGGATCAGGACATTAATCGTTTTGTAGGAGAGGAATTATGCACGCAAAAGGACGATCAAGGTATTCTTAGGTTTTCTTCTAGAATTTGGATTCCACCAGTAACGGAGTTGAAGAATGAAATTTTACAGGAAGATCATAATTCAAGGTATTCAATCCATCCAGGAAGTACCAAGATGTACAAAGATTTGAAGGAAAATTATTGGTGGCCAGATATGAAGAGGGAAAATGCGGAATGGATTAGTAGATGTTATACATGTCAAAGAGTTAAAGCAGAGCATCAGAGACCAAGTGGATTGTTGCAACCATTGGAGATTCCAGAGTGGAAGTGGGAGCATATTGCCATGGATTTCATAGTCGGATTACCAAGGACGAAAGCTAATTATGATGCCATTCGGGTTATAGTAGACAGACTTACCAAGTCAGCTCATTTTCTAGCTATAAATGAAAGATTTTCATTACACAAGTTAGTCCATATGTACCTGAAAGAAATCGTAGTTCATCATGGAGTCCCTGTGTCTATCGTATCCGATCGAGATCCGAGATTTAATTCAAAGTTTTGGAAAAGTTTTCAAGAATGAACGAGACTGAATATGAGTACGGCTTACCATCCATAGGCGGACGGCCAAAGCGAAAGGACAATCCAGACGATCGAAGACATGTTACATGTTTGTGCCATTGATTTCAAAGGAAGTTGGGACGAACATTTACCCTTGGTAGAATTTTCTTACAATAACAGTTATCATGCCAGTATTGGGATGCTACCCTATGAAGCTCTTTATGGACGCAAATGTCGATCTCCTGTATATTGGGACAAAGTAGGAGAACGCAAAATACTTGGACCTGAATTGGTACAATAGATGAAGGAAGTTGTTGAAGTTATCTAGAAGAGATTCATGACAGCACAAGACCGTCAAAGGAATTATGTAGATCAATCAAGGAAAGATATGGAATTCGAAGAAGGAAATATGGTATTACTGAAAGTATCGTCGTGGAAAGGATTGACAAGATTTGGAAAGAAAGGAAAACTGAGCCCAAGATATGTCGGACCTTTTGAGATTTTAAAGCGCATTGGAAAAGTAGCATACGAGTTGGCGTTACCTCCGCACATGGAGCACATTCACAATGTTTTTCACATATCGATGCTTAAGAAGTATAATCCAGACTCCAGGCATGTAATCGAATATGAGCCAGTAGAACTTCAAGCAGATTTATCATATGTAGAGAGTCCGATAGAGATTCTAGAAGAAAGAGAGAAAGTGTTAAGAAATAAAGTGGTAAAGTTAGTAAGAGTATTGTGGAGAAACCCAAAGGTTGAAGAGTCAACCTGGGAGTTAGAAAGTGACATGAGAGAAAAGTACCCTCATTTGTTTTCTTAGGAGATTCTGAGGACAGAATCCTTTTAAAGGGGGGAAGGATGTAATATCCGGGATGTATCGTGTAATTATTTTTGCTAATAAATAAATATTACGCATGTTCAGTATTTATTCTGTGAATTAATTGTTAAGTGGTATATGTATTTGGATGTTTAAAAATAATATCAATTGAGTATTTTAATTTTTATATGTCCAAAATAAAATATAGATAATTGTTAGATATATTTGATAATGTCATGACTAATGTGATTTATGTTTAGTTTTCAGATCTTACTTAAACAGGACAAATCAGTACTTAACTGAAATCAACACTTATACTGAAGTCAGAACTTAAGTTATCAGTACTTAAGATTTAGGAGATATTTATCAAAAGATAATATCAGGACTTAAAGGAAACGTTCTGATAAGGAAGGCAGCTGATTTACAGGAAGAGAAGATCGAGAAAAACATAAGAAGATATATGCATGAAGAAGGAATTCTATGAAGAATAGAATACTTGGAAGAAAAGATATCTGATTGATATATTTTAGGAAGCAGAATTATATTCCATATCAATTAGCGATTATCTTGTAACTGTGTAGTATATAAACACAGACATAGGGTTTACACTAGAAGTGTTATCATTATCGAGAAGATTATTCATTGTAACCCTAGCAGCTCTCGTGATATTTGTTCATTACTGAGAGAGGACAGTTCCATACTGTAATAGAGTTTATTGTTTTGAATAAATTTTGTTTTCTATTACTTAAGTTATTAAAGTTCGATTTGATTGTACTATACACTGTATTCACCCCCCTCTACAGTGTGTGTGACCTAACAAGTGGTATCAGAGCCTATCTGTTAACACACAAACAGTTTAAGATCCAAAAACAATCATGTCTGAAGTAGAAACTCCAACTAAGCCCACCAAAACTGAAGAACCTCCAAAGACACAAATCCAAAGCCGATATGAGACGATTAGAGTTCCCATATTGAGACCATCTGAATATCCCATATGGAAGGTGAGGATGACCATGTTTCTGGAAGCTACAGATCCAGAATATCTCGATAGAATTAAGGAAGGACCTCACAAATCAACCAAGCTCGCTGTTGCAGTTGCAGGTGAAGCAGCAAACTCTGTACCAAAGGAGAAGAGTGATTACACTGCTGAAGATATCGCATCAATTGCTAAGGATGCTAAGGTACGACACTTACTGCATAGTGCCATTGATAATGTAATGTCAAACAGGGTAATAAACGGTAAGACTACAAAGGAGATATGGGATGCCTTAGAAACAAGATGTCAGGGAACTGATATGATTAAGAAGAACAGGAAGACAATACTTACTCAAGAGTATGAACACTTTGACTCAAAGGCTAATGAGTCATTGACTGATTTATATGATAGATTTTTCAAACTCTTGAATGATTTGTCACTGGTAGATAAGGAGTATGATCTTGAAGACTCAAACCTTAAATTCCTGTTGGCTCTTCCTAAAAGCTGGGATTTGAAGGCAACAACAATAAGAGACAACTATAATCTTGATGAAACAACTCTTGATGAAATTTATGGGATGCTCAAGACTCATGAACTTGAGATGGAACAAAGAAGCAAGAGGAAAGGAGGAAAGTCAAGGACAGTTGCTCTTAAGGCTGAAGAAGAATCCCCCAAGGCAGCCACCTCAAGGAAAGGCAAGGGTAAAGCTCTCTTCACAAAGTCTGATACTGAGTCATCAAGTTCTGATAGTGATGATGACTCAGAACCTGAAAGCTTGCCTGAGACGGATGATGATGAAGAGATGATGAAGTTGTGTGCTCTTATGGTGAAAGGAATCACGAAGATTGCATACAGAAAGTTCAGGAAGGGAAAGAAGTTTTCTAGGAAAGGTGCAAGTTCTGATAAGAAGAGTTTCAGAAAATCTGAGGGCAAAGGAGGAAAGTCTGACAGAGGAGATTATACAAATGTCAAATGCTACAACTGTGGTGAGAAAGGCCACATATCTCCTGATTGCAAGAAAGTAAAGAGTGACAAAGGCAAGGCTCTTGTCACAAAGAACAAAAGCTGGACAGACACCTCAGATTCTGAAAGTGAGGAAAATTATGCCTTAATGGCAAATGCTGATATGGCAAGTGCTGAAAGTAGTTCTGAAGTTGCTGAGTTAAAGGAAAAATAAGAACATAAACTCCTTACCTTCAAAGTCAGGGATTAAGAGTCAGTCTGTTAGATATAAGCCACAAAATCCTTGTTTTCATTGTGGTAATTTATGGCATTCCATTTATACTTGGAAGGAATATCATAGTATGTACTATGATTATTATCAAATAAAACCTTCTTTAAAGAAAGTTAGCAATGTTCCTTCTAGTGTAAGTTCTGATTCAAAGTCTGATAGTGTAAATTCTGATAAGAAAAATGTTAACATAAACTCTGATGCTAAATCCGCTGCAAATGTTAACAAACTTAATAAGGCCAAAGGATCCAAGCAAATCTGGGTCCTTAAAACTAATCATTAGTGGTCTTTGTGATTACAGGGCAACAGGAAAAACATCCTAGTTCTGGACAGTAGATGTTCAGGACATATGACTGGAAATAAAGCCCTGCTATCAGACTTTGTGGAGAAGGCTGGCCCAAGTGTTTCTTATGGAGATGGCAACATTGGAAAAATATTGGGATATGGCAATATCAATCTCGGGAATGTCATCATTAAAGAAGTAGCTCTGGTCTCAAGACTTAAACACAATCTACTGAGTATCAGTCAAATCTGTGACAGAGGTTATCATGTGGATTTCTTTGAAGAACACTGTGAAGTTGTAAGTAAATCTACTGGCAAAGTTGTTATGAAAGGATACAGGCGTGGTAACATTTATGAAGCCAAGCTTTCAACAAGTACTGATGGTTCTGCAATCTGTCTGATGAGTAGAGCATCAATTGAAGAAAGCTGGAATTGGCACAAGAAACTCTCTCATTTAAATTTCAATAATATAAATGAACTAGTCAAGAGAGATCTTGTGAGAGGACTGCCAAAGTCAGTATTTTCTCCTGTTGACCTTTGTGATTCTTGTCAGAAGGCTAAACAAAAGAAATCCTCATTTAAGAGCAAGACTGAATCATCAATTCTTGAGCCTTATAACCTACTACATGTTGATCTATTTGGTCCAGTAAATGTCATGTCTATTGCAAAGAAGAAATATGCTATGGTCATAGTAGATGAGTTCACCAGATACACATGGGTATATTTCTTGCACACAAAAAGTGAAACTGCATCTATCTTGATTGATCATGTCAGGCAACTGGATAAATTGGTCAAAGATTCTGTGAAAATAATAAGAAGTGATAATGATACTGAATTCAAGAATTTGATAATGGAAGAGTTCTGCAAAAACCATGGAATCAAGCAGGTTTTTTCTGCTCCTGGAACTCCACAGCAAAATGGAGTTGTTGAAATAAAGATTAGAACTCTCATTGAAGCTGCACGTACAATGCTTGATGAAACAAAGCTTCCAACCTATTTCTGGGCTGAAGCTGTGCAGACTGCTTGTTTTACTCAAAATGCTACACTAATTAACAAGAATGGAAAGACACCATATGAGATGGTGAAGAAAAAGAAGCCAAATCTGAAGTATTTTCACGTATTTGGATGCAAGTGTTTTGTTCTTAAGACTCATCCTGAACAGCTATCCAAATTTGATCTAAAAGCTGATGAAGGAATCTTTGTTGGATATCCACTTTCCACAAAAGCCTTCGTAGTCTATAACTTGAGAACAAGAGTGGTCATGGAATCTATCAATGTCTCTTTTGATGATAAGAAGATTACTAGACTTGAAGATTTCAATGATCATGATCAGCTGAGATTTGAAAATGAAGACTTAAATTCTGATACTGAAAATCCTGACAGTCTAAATTCTAATACTGTAAACTCTGATCGATTAAACTCTGATGTTATTGAAACTGTGGTGACTACGCCAAAGGAAGATGCACCTATGCAGGGGGAACATACTTAAGATACAACCACATCTCAAGAAGCATCAGAACATAAATCTGGCTCTTCAAGTTCTGATTCGTCAAGCTCTGATAAGCCAAGTTCTGATAATTCTGAAAACTTAAATTCTGAAGAATCCAACTGAGAGAGCATAGTTTCAGGGGAAGCATCAGAAAATGTTGATGAAGATAGCATGGATCACGGGGGAGCATCCAGTTCTAGAGAAAACCTTCCATCTGCAAGGAAGTGGACTAAATCACATACACCTGACTGAATAATTGGAAATCCTGATGCAGGTGTCAGAATTAGAACAGCTACTTCAAGTGAATGTCTTTACAATTCTTTTCTCTCTCAGACTTAACCAAAGAAAGTGGAAGAAGCTCTTCAAGATGCTGATTGGGTGCAAGCAATGCAGGAAGAGTTAAATGAATTTGAAAGAAACAAAGTCTGGACCCTAGTGCCAAGGCCAAAGAACAGATCTGTTGTCGGTACAAAGTGGGTATTCATAAACAAAACTGATAGTGATGGCATAATTACAACGAATAAGGCAAGGTTGGTTGCAAAAGGATATTCTCAACAGGAGGGAATTGATTATGATGAAACATGTGCACAAGTTGCTAGATTGGAAGCCATAAGGATATTTTTGGCTTATACTGCTCACAAAAAGTTTACTGTCTTTCAAATGGATGTGAAAAGTGCTTTTCTCAATGGAGAATTGGAGGAGGAAATATATGTTGAACAACCTCCAGGGTTTGTAGATCCCAAATATCCTAATCATGTCTACAGGCTTGATAAAGCACTTTATGGCCTTAAGCAAGCTCCAAGAGCATGGTATGAGACTTTAGCTCAGTTTCTTCTGGAAAGTGGATTTAACAGAAGAACAATAGATAAAACACTGTTCTACCTCAACCATGGAAAGGACTTGCTTCTGGTTCATATATATGTTGATGATATTATCTTTGGTTCTACAAATGACAGACTTTGTAAGAAGTTTGCCAAACTGATGCAGTCAAGATATTAAATGAGTATGATGGGGGAACTTAGCTATTTTCTGGGCCTTCAAGTCAGGCAGAATGAAGAAGGCACTTTTATTTGTCAAACCAAGTATACCAGAAATTTGCTGAAGAAATTTGGAATGCAAGATTGTTCAAGTGCATCCACTCCCATAACCACTGCAACAAAACTGGATAAGGATACTGGTAAATCAGTAGATATTACTGATTACAGAGGTATGATTGGCTCTCTACTCTATTTAACTGCTAGTAGACCTGATATCATGTATGCTACCTGTCTTTGTGCAAGATTTCAAGCAGATCCAAGAGAACCTCACTTAACAGCTGTGAAAAGAATTTTCAAGTATCTTAAGGGAACAGCTGATCTGGGATTGTGGTATCGCAGAGAATCAGATTTTAAACTAATAGGTTACTCAGATGCAGATTTTGCATTTTACAAAATTGACAGGAAAAGCACAAGTGGAAGCTGCCAATTTCTTGGAGGCAGATTGGTTTCTTGGTTTAGCAAGAAACAAAAGTCAATTTCCATATCAACTGCAGAAGCAGAGTACATTGCTACAGGAAGCTGTTGTGCACAGATTATTTGGATGAAGAATCAGTTACTGGATTATGGGTTAACATATTTTAAAATCCCTATTTACTGTGATAATCAAAGTTTTATTGCTATGACAGGTAATCTAGTTCAACACTCAATGACAAAGCACATCAACATTAGGTACCACTTCATAAGGGAACATGTGGATGCAGGTACAGTGGAATTGCATTTTGTTCCAACAGATCAACAACTAGCAGATATCTTCATAAAACCACAATGTGAAGCTACTTTTACAAGATTGGTAAATGAACTTGGAATGGTTTCAGGTTCTTTCTCTAAATCTGCTTAGTTTTTGTTCTGATGCATCAGACTTTATGATCAGTATGTACATAAATTACTCTCTTTGTGTATTCTGTGCTTAATTGAAAATTGCTTAAGTACTAATTGTTGTCTGATGTGAATTTCTAAACTCTGATAGTGATATGACTGTTTATGTGACTAGTCAATCCTATGAGGATAACTGTGCTAGATGCTGACCTAGTAGTCTTCAACATACTAGAGATCCCATGTTAGCAGTAATTATTTATGTGGAACTCTATTGACACAAGCATATTCTGATATTGAGCTTAGTTAAGTTCACTTTGTCTATCTTATTACTAAGTCAAAAACTAGAATAATGCTTCTCATCTGTTAAGTTCCGGTGTTAGTAAATTTGCTGAATGTACTAAGTGTTGATAAACCTCACTTATCAAAAGAAAAAGGAAAAGAACAAGGAATAAAAATCAGGTACTGCTTTGAGATCTAGAGTAAAAATGTGGAAGGGACGACCCAAGCACATTGCTGGTATTAAGTAATATGCATCAGAAAAGCAACTAATTATTTTTCGTGGTGACTTTTCACACTCTATGATTACTGGAGAAATACTCTGATAATAGCATAAATTCTGATAAGCAGTCGTGACTCACTTACACTGAGAAGCCACTGTAAAATGGAATTTCAAAAGATGCATAAAATAAGCACAAAATAGTAGAGGTGGACTCATGCATGCACTCATTCAAAAGTACACTTCAGAATAATGACAGATTTTTAGTAAAGTTCTTAGTTATGCCTTATTCCTAAGATGTACTGAAGTGAATCAGACTTTACTCTTTGTCTGGTATTTTTCTTAATGCACACACTTACACTCCATATGAATGATGAAAATTACTGTGGCGTTCAATGTTGTTTTAGATGAACAGTTTATGTGTCAGATTGCATAAATTTCGAGGACAGGTTCTGATGAAAGTTCTGAAGAACCGAAATCAGAATTTGTATGAAGAATCACAGAGATAGGCATTCATTTTTCAAGTTAAGAAATCATGTTCTGATGACTGTTAAGTTCTGATATAAGTCTAAGTGCTGATATTAAATTCTGATCCTCTATTTGATTTATTTGTGGTTAAAATCTGAAATAGTCTTCATTTAAATCAGAATATGTACGGGTGAGATATTAACAGTCAATTCAATTAGGGTTAGTGGAACACGTACATGCACAGTAATTTTTACTTGTTTCTTGTGCGCATTAAACCCTGTTTTACATTTCCAATGACTGTTTTTCTTCTTCCCAATCTAGGAAGACGAGGTAGAATTATTTCTACCTGTCCGCATTTAATTATCCTAGCGTCTCCTCGCATTCTAATGCCTATAAAAACCATCACCTCACATCAGCCTACGCATCATTTCTTAAACACTCACTCTCTTTTCCTTCATATCAACAAAATCATGGTTAACTACAATATATTTTTGAACTATGAAACCTTCAACATGAAGTTGAGCTGTGAGGACTGACAGCAGGAATGGCACGTAACTGTCATTCCTGATGAGATTTGGAACTCGGTTCCCCAGGAGGTTCTCACACACCTCCTGTTCTTTTACATGGACTACCATCGCCATCTGGAGCGATTGGAAGAAGAAAGGCTGGAAGCTCTCCATCAACAAGAGCGAATCATTCGACTCGCTATTCTTTTTGTAGAGAGTCGAAAGAAGAAATAATTTGTTTTCTTCTTCCTGTTTTTCTTCATCGTCAGCTTTGTCCGGCTTTTTAGCCAAGGACAAAAGCTGTTGATGTTAGGTTTAGAAGCTTATGAAAGTCTTGTAATGCTCTGATGTAATTTCCATTTCATGAATGTATTCTCTTAATATATTAATGGAATTTCTTGTTTTTGCAAGATTTTGTCTCTGAAATATTCGCACTTTTACTGCACTGTTAAATCCTGATATATCCATATTCTGATGACCATTTTAATTATTAATTTAAATTAAGTTTTGATTTTCAAATAACAGTACTTGTTTACTTGATTTTTTTTTTGGTCATTCTCACACTTGGAATTTTTTTTACAGAATATTCATTTTGCAGTTAAAATGATTAATTAAGTGGGAACAGTTTAAATTTTGTATTAAAACTGACTTACCTTAATTAATGGGATTACTGGGTAAGTGGAACGGTTTTTCCTTGAAAAACTGAATGTGATAAGTAATGATTATTGTTTTCCCGTGCCCATTAACTATTCATTATTGTTGCATGTCTGACAGGTGTCCAACGATTATTTTTTTTTCACCAAGTATAAACATTTTATCAAACACCTTACAGACAATCTTAATTTTCAATTTTTCTCATGGCACCTAAGGATTTGATCATCGATGGAGCTAAGTTCGTTCCCAACAACTATGCTGTAATCCTAAACCATGATGAAGCTCTGTCTGAGTTGCATTTTATGCAAGATCTTCTTGCACACAGTAAAATTGGGTATGCATTGAGCCAGCCTTCAGTATTTTCAAGCCAACAAGTTCTGACATTTTGGCGGACTGGGAATTTTGATAATGGTAGTACCAATGGTACTCCCAGCATTGTTTTTGAAGTGGATGATTCTGAACATGTGGTAACTCCTGGAACAGTTCGCAAGGCTTTACATTTACCGGAAGGCTGCATTTTCTCAACACTGGAGGAACCAGCTCTACAGCAACTCATGGCCAATTTGGGGTATGAGAAGAGTTTGGCGAAGCTTGGACAGTTGAAACGAGCACATATCAGAAAGGAATGGAGCTTTTTCTTCGACTGCATCACTAAAGCATTCGGCAATAAGTGTTCCAACTTTGATGTCATTCCAATAATGAGTCAGCACATCGGGTATGCTATTATTAACCAAACTCATTTTGATTTTGTAAGTGTTGTGCTAGGTTTTATAGGGGATAGGATGACAGAGGATAGAAATGTAGTTTACTTTGCTAGATTCTGTCAGCTTATATATACCTTTTGCTGTGCTGATGACCCTCAACTAGCCAGTTCTTTAATTCCACCTTTTAAACTTGTAAAACGGGCTTTTAATGACTTGGTAAATGCTGAACTTAAGAAAACGATGGTTAGACCTTTACAGATACCTCAGTCTGTAAAACAGATCCTGGTAAATGCTGATCCTTAAACCTATAGATCTGTTTATCCTGATGTTCAATCTACCACCATATCTCAAACATCACACCAACCATCAGAACCAACCATAGATACATCTATACCTCAACCCTCCCTCAGAACATATCTTAAAACATATCTCATACCTTCACAGACAACTCAACCTTCCTCCTCAGAACCTACTATTAAGCCTTCATCTTCCAAGCCCAAGAGGACAAAGACTGTTCCTCAGACACCACAGAAGAGAAGAAGGATTGTTCTGAGAGATGAGTCTGATAGTGAGGAACAGGTTTATGCATCTTAACCTGTTGTTACAAAAGCTGAGAAGGTTCCTTCTCAGAAGGATTCTGGAATTGGGGGATCTAAGCTTCTCAAAAGGCTTAGAAGAATGACTTCTGCTGAACCTCCCAAGGAATCCCCACCTTCAAAGAGATACAAGAAACAGAGAGCTAAAAGGCCAGCTTCAGATGATGAGGAAGCAGCAGCTAAGGAAGGAGATCAAGAATCTCTGATCTCAAAAGAACCAAAATTTTCTGAAGCTACTGCATCTCCTTCTTCATTGTCCCCGCCTCAGGAAGCTGCTACAGACAAGGAAAACACACCATCTGTGTCTCCTGTACATGAAACTGTATCTCCTGTAGACCCAGGCACAAATGCTGAAATTGATATTAAAAACCTGGATGTGCCTGAGGTTCTCTACTTAGAAGCTCCCACAACAATTAATCCATCAACAACACCTGTTACTGATGCTACTCAAACTCCATAATTATCTACCACACCTTCTCTGCATTTAGATGTTGATGATCAGAATATAGGTGAGCATCATGATATGGCTGTTGATCAGAACTTGGAAATAGATCAGCACTTAGAGGATGATGCTGAAGCCTCTATTGCTTCTCATACTGAAGATGCTGATTCTGTAAGTTATGATGCTGCAAATGCTTTTGATACTGGTGATGCTGCTCCAAATGCAGATGCTGATGAAGCTGGTCCTTCAGGACATGCCCCTCCATAAACTATTTCTAAATCAGAACTAGTCAAGAAGTTTGTACGAGGAGAAGCACCAGTACCTTGGAGTGAAACTCCTAGAGGACAGGAGTGGACTAAGGAATGGAACTCAGTTACCTTTGTTCCATCTGAAAAGATTCTTGCTGAGCACTTGGACAAAGCTGATCAGATGTTAATTACTGATGATTTCAAGACACAGCTTCGAGTCACTACATTGAGTACTAGACATCTTCAAGGTCTCCATTCAAAAACTCATGCAGAGTTACATAAAATTCAGGAAGAATTGCTCAAGCAAGAAATAGTTAAGAAACTTGAAAAGAAAAGTTTCTTTCAACCTACCTTTGACAGAGTTTCTTACATTGAGAAGACCCAAGAGAAGCAGCAGCCTCAGATTGATGATATTTTGAAAAATCAAGCTTCTCAGCAATCTCAACTCGATGAAATCCAAGCCTCAGTGGAATTGCTTGTCTCTCTTCTCTTACCTGTTGATGCCAAAAAGGGGGAGAAAGTAATTAAGTCCAAATGCAAAACTGATCAGACACTGAAGGGGAAGGATGATGAAAAAGATGACCAGGGAAACTCTGGAATGGGTGGAGGTCATGGTCAAGGTAGAAGTTTCTCATCAAGAAGAGCTGAAATTACAAGCCACATGACAAGTTTTGATGCTGGAAAAAGAATTACTTCTGCTACTGGTAAAAGGATAAGTTTTGATGAACTTTTGGATCTTGATGAAGAATTATCAAGACAGTTATTTCTAAAGGAGAATCCAGGAATGGACTTGGAAAGTCTGATGGAAGAAGAAGCTAGACTTAAGTGAGAAAAAGTCAAATCTAAATCTGAAGCTTCTGTTGGTAAAAAGAAACTTCCAAAAGTCAAAGGCATTGTGATAAAAGAAAGAACAAATCCTGAAGCAACCAAGGCTAAATCACAATTGCAGATAGATCCAAGGTCTAAGGGCAAAGAGAAAATTGGTGAACCTATCAAGGTTTATGTGCCTCCTGTGGATGAAGAAATTACTGTTGAAGATGCTAATCTTGCTCTGACTTCAAGAAAAATTTCTAAGACAACCTCTGACATGGCTCAAGTTGTTCAGGGTAAAGATAGAGTTAGTTTTGATATCTCAAGGAAGTAAGTAACCTCTGACATAGGTCAAGTTAACTTGATATCAGAAGATAAATTAAAGGAAACCTCTGATATTGCTCATGTTAAACCTTCAAAGATACTCCTACCAGGATTTACCAAAGCCAAACAGACTCAACCTTTGAAGACTGCTGCAAGTGGTTTTGAAGCAAGAGTGGTTACTGGAAAGGAAGCAAGTGATAAAACTGGATTGGGAAGTGCTGATGAAAGAAGAATACAGAACACAACCAATGATCCAACTTCCTTAAGTGAACCAGGTATTGGAGCAACTCTTGAAAGATTGAATCAACTAGAATCTGTACAGATGGTTTACCATACCTACTTGAAAGAACACATCTTGTTGTACTTCATGACAGATGGTAAGGTTTATCATATAAGGGAAAATGCCATTTCACTGAAGTATTATGAAGAATTGGAACATGTATTATTCTTACTTCAAGTGAATGACAAAATAACAGAAAGTGCTGCAAACTATTTGAAGAGTCAGATTCAGAGACAGAAAAGGCTTTATTATGTTAAGTCTGACAACACATATCTTCCAAAGTACAGAGATCACAAGGGTGATATTGTTGAGATGAAGCCTAACTCTGCTAAGATTATAACTACCTTTCTGGGTTACAGGGCTGTGGAATTCAATCTTGAGTCTAACAAGGCGTATTTGATCAGACTGGATCAGGACATAAAGAAAACTAAAATTAATGATCTCAGGGCTGCAATCTTTCAAACTGGTGAAGATTCTGCAGAACTTAAAGATGCTAAAAGGAGGATGATCGATGAACTCAGATATGATGAGAGATGTTTGTTAAAGAACTATCTCAGAACAACTCCTGACATCAGAGATATCAGAAAATGAAGCCAAGTCAAGATCTACAACTGCTCAAATTCTAATATGAATACAGACTGAAGTATATATCAAAAGTTAAAGTCGGTAAAGCTTTAAGGACTGTAAGTTGTAGTTATCTAGTCAAATTCTCATGCATTTGTACTTAATGTTTTTGACATCATCAAATATCTGTTAACCTGTATACTATGCTAATTTACAAGTTGGGGGAGATTGTTAGATATATTTGATAATGTCATGACTAATGTGATTTATGTTTAGTTTTCAGATTTTACTTAAACAGGACAAATCATTACTTAACTGAAATCAGCACTTATACTGAAGTCAGAACTTAAGTTATCAGTACTTAAGGTTCAGGAGTTATTTATCAGAAGATAATATCAGGACTTAAAGGAAACGTTCAGATAAGGAAGGCAGCTGATTTACAGGAAGAGAAGATTGAGATAAACATAAGAAGAGATATGCATGAAGAAGGAATTCTATGAAGAATATTAACTTGGAAGAAAAGATATCTGATTGATATATTTTAGGAAGCAGAATTATATTCCATATCAATTAGCGATTATCTTGTAACTGTGTAGTATAGAAACACAAACATAGGGTTTACACTAGAAGTGTTATCATTATCGAGAAGATTATTCATTGTAACCCTAGCAGCTCTCGTGATATTTGTTCATCACTGAGAGAGGACAGTTCCATACTGTAACAGAGTTTATTGTTTTGAATAAAGTTTTTTTCTGTTACTTGAGTTCTTAAAGTTCGATTTGATTGTACTATACACTGTATTCACCCCCCTCTATAGTGTGTGTGACCTAACAATAATTGTCATATCTTCTTATTTATTTTTATGTTGATTTATGATTTTATAGGAAATATATGGATGTTATAAAATCTTTTTCCGAGTATTTATAAACTATTTTATATAATCAGGAACCAACCGATATCACCTGTTTTTACGTTTTTATAACCCGAAACTCTTCCGAGAACTCTTTTCTAACCTAATTCCAATATCCCGAGCATTTTCCATGTTTCGACTTTTTCGATCCAGCGTACGGTTTGTCCTGTGCGAGTCCCGGCGCAATATTTTCGATACATTAATCATTTCAGTAAATCAATAAAACTCGTATTTTATTTAACTATTATAATTATCACCTCGTAATACGTGTAACCAGGCGCTGAGATCAAGACCGCATTACAAATTATACTGATTTGGATAATTATCCCGAAAACCGGTACCGTTTAGATATGTTTTTATAAATAAACGTACCATTTTGTATCCGGAATGATCCAACGGGATATTAATTTTCCGTAATTATAAATAGCCTTTGCCGTATTTTTTTTCGTACCGAAAATCATTTGCAAACAGTAATTATAGAATTTTCCAGAGAGAAACCCTAATTTCATAAAACCTACCGAGAATCAAACCTCAATTTCAAGGTGTTACCGGAATCCGTTGGTGAAGTTCGAGTACTCAAATCAAAGCTCTTGAAATATACTATCAAAATCTGTGCTTCATATCACTGCAGAATCAAAGGTTTATTTTCTGTATTTTTATTTATTTTCAAATTATTTTGATTAAGAATATGAATTTTTGTACGGATGATTGTTTGAATGATTTGATGCTTGCATGTTGTAGAACTTGTTCTCCTGATGATTTTTATATGTCATCTGATTGATTTAGAGTTCAATAACATTTTCAAAATTGAGTTTAATTTTCCAATTTTAAAATTAGGGTTTATAACCCGTATGAATGTTCTTAATTGAAAATTAGGGCTTTTTGTTCTAGGGGCTATTAGCTGTTGAAATATAGTGGGTTGTGTTCCTTATGAAATTTGCAATCGATTGGTGTATAGCTCGTTAACAGAGGATTCCTGAATCGAAGGGAGTTGTGTTTTTAAGTTTACGTCGAGCTCGCCGGAAACCAGCGAACTTCCCGGCCATTTTCTGGCCAATTCAGGTATTATCTGTGTGATTAAATGGTATGGTTAAATTCCTTGTGAATTGTAGATTAATTCTGGAGCTTTTGATGGTAGGAGGATTCCGGGAACAAATTCTTCGGTGAACCCCGACTGTTTTCCGGCGAGGGGTCGTAAAATTGCAGTTAGGTCCTTGTATTTTTGAACACGGTGAAGTTTAGTCCCTGTAGTTTGCAAAGTTTTCAAAAATAGGATTCCTGTTTATAAAATGTTTAAAAATCATATTTCCTATTTATTTTAATTATAAAAATTCATTTTTAATTTATGGAAATTCCAAAAATTATTTTTAATTCAAAAATAAATCTGAATTAATTAGTTAATTAATTTTAGTTAATAATTAATTGATTAATTGGTCAATTATTTAAAAATTAATGTATTAATTGATTTAATTAATTATTATTTGATTTTAATTAATTATTCAATTAGATTTAATTCTTTATAAATGATATAAAATTTCTGAAAAATAGTTTCGAGCTTTAAAATATTATTTTAAATAGTTTTCAAGGCTCGATAATTATTATAAAATTGTTTTGAAGCCAGATTTGGCCAACCGAACCCTGTTTATTGCTTCGAAATTAATCCAACGACCCGTTTTAATTCCGAAAAATGTTTTAAAAATCATATTAAATACCCGAAAGCCTGTTTATGACCCAAGACTCCTTTATAAATGATATACCATTGATTGTTTGACGTGTTACGTGTTATATGTGACTTGTTGTTTAATTGTCGGTCTACATGTTCGGTGTTTACTTGTTTATAGCGTAACTTTCAGTCCGTTAATCGGATTTGGGTAAAAAGGAAGGGTAGATAGAATTGTATACTGAATAGAATCATACGAGTTGAGTATTGATAGATGCTTATAATATGTGAGCAGAAGAGGAAAGGCTTAGGAGAGGGAAGCAGATAGTCGAGGAGTAAGACGGTTGTGATTGGAAATTAGTGCGGTTTAGCAAGCTAGTGCCAGGCATGTGTTCTGAACTTTCTCGAGATATATTGTAGATGATTAATAGTCTTGTTTCATATTGCAAGTACTTTGAAGCACTGAACCCTAAACCTTATTCTTTCTGAACCATTGATTGTTGTATACCCGAATACGAATCACATATATACGATACCACTCCACAAATACATACAAACTAAATGCCAAATACTGAATCAAATTGCTTACATACTCAAACCATTGTACCTTATGCTTTAAAAGACCAAATCCTTGTAATCTTGAAACGTTGATTCCTTTGTTATCCGATTCTTTCATTACCTAACAACCATTCTTTGAAATTGCCATACTGTTCCTTTGAAGATTGAAACCATCTCGTTATTGAACATCCAATGTTGCTTATGATTTTGTTTATTGCTTTACATTAATTATTCTGTTATTATATTAGAATTGGATTGTTTTATAAAATTGTGGACCAGATTCGTGGTCAGACCAGATTGGTGGTCAAGTTAGGCCAATGTGTGCCTTGGATCCAGTAATTAGAGCAGAGCTGTGTGCCTTGCTCGGGGTTAGTGCGTGACTGATCAACAGCCTAACCCTTGTTTTTAAAATAAAAATATAATATCCAATTCTAAATCATTAATCCTTGTTCACTTGATACCTTAATTCTTTCACTTGATGATCATTATTCTCAGTCTTGTCAATGTGGCCTGCTGAGCTAGTTAGCTCATTTATGCGATGTTGTTTATGTTCTTTTCCAATTAAGAAGGAACCAGTTGGTAGCGAGGATCCCCAATCCAGTGTGAGAGCTAGGGGTCTAAGTTGATCGAGTTAAGTTAGCTGATGGCTTTTGATATAGTTTAAGTTTGTAAAAGTTTGTGTTAATGTTTAATATTCATTTTTGAGTTTGAATAGTTGGGATTTGGACGTTGTAATATAAAGTGTGTATGTGTGGCTTGTGTACATACTTTAACATGTTGCGATCCGTGGTAGTCGGTAAGTATGGTCACTGCATATTACTATTATCTTTATAATTGTTATAAGCAGGTTATAAATAAGGTGTGTGTGTGTGTGTGGACCCCAAACTTCTGACCCGGGTTTGGAGGGCCCACAAAAGACACTGCTAATGATGCGGTGGTTACCCCTCCTGTCTCTCCTATTAAAGCTATAGATGATGCTAAAGAACAAACTGAAAACTCTGAGATAGATATTCACAATTTGAATATACCAAATGTTCTTTATCTAGAAGCTCCATCTACAGAAGCTCAGCCATCTATAGTTAACTCTCCAATCTTAGATGCTGAGAGACCATCTACACCAATACTGGAGATAAATTCTGATGCTCAGAATTTTAATGAAGTTGTTCCTGAATCTCCAGTTGCTTTACACACTGTTGTGCTGTCAGAACATAATGAGTCCTCCTTAAGTTCTGAAGACAGTGTTTCTGTTGAGACTCCAGTTTCCATACTAGGCAAGGAAGCATTGGTGAAGAAATTTGTTGAAAAGGAAGCACATATTCCTTGGGAGGATACTCACAGAGGTGTGGAGTGGACCAAGAAGTGGAATGAATCAAATTTTATTCGAAGCCCTAAAATTTGGACAGAGCATATTGCTAAAGCTGATGAGTTGCTCAAAAATGCTGATTTCAAGACACAACTCAAGATCACAGCTCTGTCTACCAAACATCTTCAAGGTCTACATTCTTCTACTCATGAAAATTTTGATACACTAAAGGAACATGCTGATAAGCTAGATCTACAAATCAACCTTGACAAGAATAGATATATCAGACCTACTCTTGAGAAAATTGAAGCCATTGAGAAGATTCAAAAGAAGCAACATGCCCAAATTGATGAGGTCCTGGCTAACCAAGCTTCTCAGAAAGCTCAATTGGATGAGATCTAATCTTCAGTTGAACTTCTTCTCTCTCTCTTACTTCCTGATGATGCCAAAAAGGGGGAGAAGGTAGTTAAGTCCAAATGCTCACCTACTCAAATACTGAAGAAGAAGGATGACAAAGGTGATGACCAGGTAAACTCTGATAAGAGTAGAGGTCAAGGAAAAGTTCAAGGAAAATCTTCTACACAGAACAAGTCAAGTTCTGATGCTGTGAATGCTAAAAGTCTGAAGTCAAGTTCAGATAAGCAAAGTCTGGTGTCAAGTTCTGATATTCTGATTCAGTCAGGATCTAAAGACTCTCAGAAGTTTTTACAAACTCTGAAGCTAAAGGGGAAGCAGACTACTGTTTATTACAAAGATCCTAAAATCCAGACACTTGATGATGAGATAGCTAGAAGATTATTTCTGAAACGAAATCCAGGAGTGCATTTGGAAACTCTCAAGGAGGAAGAAGCTAGATTTGCAGATGAGAAGACAAAATTTAAGTCTAAAGCTTCTGATGCAAAGAAACCTCCAAGGACTAAGGAAAAAGGCATTGTGATCAAGGAAAAGTCAAATTCCGAGGCTTCAAAGTCCAAGACTAGATCATAAATTGAGATTGATCCTAAGTCAAAGGTAAAAGAAAAGGTTGGTGAACCTTTAAAGATCCAGAAAAAGATAATTTCTTCCGTTTCAGTCTATCAAGCTACAATGCATGATTATGATTTGATAGAAGATGAAACTATTAAAATTCTGAAAAGAAGAAAGATAATTGAAGAATCTAAAACAACCTCTGAGACTGCTCAAGTTGTTCAGAATGAAGAACAGCAAGCTACAGAAGAAACAACAAATTCTGATCAAGCTATCAAGACATCAACTACTGACAATGCTCAAGTTGATTTGAAAAAGATGACAATTGCTGATAAGAAGAAGCTGTTATGGAAAAAAGCTACTCCAGTTGAACCAAAGTCCAATCTTATGATTAATCAACTCGCAATATTTTGGTTGAGAGCCAAGCAACCTAGAGATAGAGCTGGATTAGGTCCTGATGAAGAAAAGATACAAACTGGAGTAGAAGTTACTTTAAGAGATCCTATCATGTTGACAGACAAACCATATGAACAAATTAAACAAAAGCACCTTGACAAAGTGCTGTCTGCTCAAATTGTGATAGATGCTCATGATAAGGAAAATCTAAAAGAGAAATTGATCTGATTTCTCAATGATGGAAGAACTTACAGACTAGCTGATATTGATGTGCTAAAGAAGTCTGTCAGAGAGCTTCAACATATTCACTATCTTCTGTAAGTAAAATCTGATATTACAAGAAGATGGTCAGAATACATTTTGAAGGCTATAAGAGATCTATTCAGAATCTCTGGTACAAAAGCTTCTCAGTATATACCAATGATTACTGAAGATGATGGAAGATAAATTCATATGCTGAAGAACTCGGCTAAGGTGGAAGTTATTCTGAAAGAAAGATGCTTATGTTATAATGAAGACTCTTCACATCCTAGAGTTATCAGACATGGTGATGGTCTTGAAAGAACATCAATTCAAACTCTCAGAATAGCCATTTATCAAATTGGTGACAGTAAAGATGAAGAACTGATGCAGGTCAAAGCACAATTAGTTGAAGTTTTGAGAAAAGCTGAAGATAAGCTGGTAAAAGATTTTGTTAAGAATCATTATGAATTCAGATTGATCTAGTGATGATGGTGAATCTACAAGGACTGTAAGTTATAGTTAATAGTCTTATTAAACTCTTATTGCATTTGAACTTAAATGTTTTTGATATCATCAAATCTATTAACTTGTATATTTTTGCATAATTTACAAGTTGGGGGAGATTGTTAGATATATTTGAGATGTCATGTCTAATATGTTTCATATTTAGTTTTCAGATCTTAACAAACAGGAAATATCAGGACTTACTGGAATCAGTACTTAGTGGAAGTCAGAAGATAGATATCAGAACTTAAGTTCATATCAGAACTTAAGTACGGGAGGACTTACAGTTAAGGAAGGAAGCTGATTTACAGGATAGAAGATCGAGACTAAAACAAAAGAAGATATGCATGGAAAGAGTTAGAAGATAAGAAGACTTTTATAAGATATCTGATTGATATATTTTAGGAGACAGAATTATATTCCATATCAATTAGAAGTTATCTTGTAACTGTGTACTATATAAACACAGACATAGGTTTACACTATATGTGTCATCATTATCGAGAAGATCATACAATGTAACATAGCAGCTCTTAGTGATATTTGTTCATCACTGAGAGAGAACAGTTCCATTGTAACAGAGTTTATTATATTGAATATATCTATTTACTGTTACTTGTGTTCGAAATCGATTTGATTGTAATAACACTATATTCAACCCCCTTCTACAGTGTTGTGTGACCTAACATAATAAGTACAACACTCTACATAGAATTATAACATATTTTATTTATTTTATAATTTCATAATTACACTTATATGTCTGATCCGTAAATAGATTACTTAGCCGCAAAGTAACTATAAAAATGATACAATTTGATACCAGATTTGGATAATTATCAAAACCAAGCCTCTTTTAAAATATCTTACGAGAAAACCAGGTAAAATATCCCATCTCTTAAGAATATGATTTTTATTGGTCTACCGAAATGACTATCGTATCGGAAATTTTACGCCGGGACTCGTACGGGTCAAACCGTACCCTGGATCGAAAAAGTCAAAACAGGGAAAATGTTCAGACTAATGAGATTAGGTTGGGAAAGAGTTTTCCAAAGAGTTTCGGGTTGTAAAAACACAAAAACGGTTGAATTTGGATGATTCCTGATTTTATAAAGTAATTTTATAATTACTTAAGAATTATAATTATTAATTCAATAAATCCTTATAATTTTATATAACAATCCAAAAATTACCAGAAAAATACCAAAATTATTTATATTTGATTCTAGATAATTAAAAATTAAAATATCCTAATTTTATCATATATATACACCCAAATATCAGTATCAATCATTAGATAATTCACCAAAATTCACGCAATAATAATATAATAAATATTTATTGATAAAATAATTACATGATATATCCAGGATATTACAACATTATTATCGGCTAACCAATTCATTCCTAGAATAACATCAAACTCTCCTAACTTGAAAGGTATCAAGTCAACGGAGAAGTGATGTCCTGCTATTTCGATATCGCGTTCTGGACATACCCAATCTACAGGAACTTGGTCTTCATTCGCTAATTTTATAATTAATGTTTCGCCCAACTATTGAAATTCACAACATATCTTATCAATGAATTCTTCAGAAATAAAAGATCTTGTTGCTCCAGAATTAATCAATACTTGTGCATCAACAGAATTCACAGAAAGCGTACCTGCAACCACACTCGGATTCCGCACAGCTTCCTTTATAGTCATATTAAATGTTCTTGCTTTAGGCTGGTTTTGCTGTGGTGGTGGAGGTAATGCCAATACTTTCAGAACACTAGCTGCCATCGCCAGTCCTCTACAATCCCTAGCAACATGCCCTTTCTTTCCGCACTGGAAACATGTAACTTCTATCTTCACTGCTGGACATTCATTGAAATAATGCCCTTTCTGCTTACACCTGAAGCATGTCACATTTGCTTTGTTGCAGATGCCCGCATGTTTCTGACCACATGTTTTGCAGTATGGCAATGGTGGTCTGATGATTCCCTGCTAGTTGGGAGCTTGAAAATGATTACCCGTTCTATGATTGCCTTGTCTTATCCTTTTCAAGTTCATATTTGCCCGAGCTTGAAATCTCGGCATTCTGTTGGAACGATTCTGAAAATTCCCTTCTCCCTTTTCTTTTTGGGACATTTCACTTTCCCATTCAATGATCATGGTTTTCTTAACCACGGCTTTGTATGTCGTCAATATAAATACTGCCACTCTGCTATGAATCCATGGCTGCAATCCCTGTTGGAATCTCTTAGCACGTTTCTCGTCAGTATCAACCTTTTCCGGAACAAACCTACCCAATTCTGTAAACTTGGCTTCGTAGGCAGTCACTGGCGTATTCTCTTGCTTTAATTCCAAGAACTTGATTTCCATCTGGTTCTTCATATAATGAGGAAAATACTTTTCCAGAAATAGTTCAGTGAACCTATCCCAAGTAACGATGCCTTCTCCTTCTAAAGCTTTTTTGGATTTCCACCAATAATTAGCCTCTCCCCTCAGGAAATAGCTAGCAAAATCAGTCTTCTGGTCTTATTTAACTTTCCATATGCCAAGGCTTTCTCTATTTCTTTTAGCCAGGTCCTAGCCTTAGTGGGATCCGCTGTGCCCTCAAATTCTGGAGGATTAACTGATTGAAACTGCTTAAAAGTGACAACAGGCACAACTGGTGGTATCTGGGGTTCAGGACGGGGTGGATGTTGTAACATTTGCTATTGAATCTGTTGTTGCATCATTACCATCTGCTGTTGCATCATATGAAACATTTGGTTCATGATATTATTATTCTGTTCCTCAAAATTGATGTTTGAGGTCTCAGTTCTGGTCTTTCTTTTTGGTGCTATTTTTTTGATAATAAAACAAGCAGTTCTTTTAATAATTTTATTAAATAGTTGAAAGTGAATAAAGAAACAATTTGACTTGTATTGAAATAAAAATGTTAGATATATTTGATGTTATAACCCCAACATTTTGGACTTTTTGTAACTCTTATGAATAGTGATTTTGCTGATTATGCTGAATAAGAAAACCTTTCATGTCACACTATGTAGGGGTTCTTTTATTGATATTCTGAGATCTTATTAGTACTCTATATGGTATATAAGTGTATGTAAAGATCGTCAGAATCCAAATTCGAACACTTTGATTTTTCCCGAAAATTCACCAGATACAGAAAGAATTGAGTATAAGGTAACATGATTAAAAGGATTTTAATTCATGGATTATAAGAGAGGATCATAAATTGAATATAAAATATTGAGAAAGGTTTAGGGGAACCCAAGTAATAAGATCCCGGGTATGCTCCCTCAAACGATAAACGAGAACGAAAGTTAAGCGAACCGTATAACAGATCAGTGGTCATTAGCCAAGTAATTAGGGGTTAATCAAAGAGGTTAATGGACGATGATATCATCACACCAACAAGAGGAAGACAAGTGTAACAAGATGACATAAGTAGATGACATGAGCATGACAAAATGGGAAGGATTGATTGGTTGATTGTAAGCTACACAATTTTTACCATGGTAACAATCTTATTAACAACAAAAGGAAGCAACCAAGCCAAGTCAAAACAAATCAAAAAAACACAAGTTGACTTTTCATTATTCAAGCAAGAAGCTCTCGGCTTCTCCATTTCTTCAAAGAAAAGAAAATCCAAATTCAAGTTCCAAGCATTGTTAAATTGTGAGGTAATTATCCAAGGTTCCTTGTACATAGATATAGCTATCCTATGAATCTAAGCTTCCATTTCCTTCACAATCTCTTCCAATAATTCATGGAAGAAGAGGGTGAATAGTGTTTTCAAGATCTTGAAAATTTTGATCTTGTGTTTTCTTTAGATAAAGCTTTAGTAAGGATTTTCAAGGGTTGTTTCAAGCTCCTTAAGTTACTTCTACTCACCAAGGAAGGTATAATCTCATGCCCTAACCTTACTTTTGATTATTTAGAGCTTTTTATGCTTGTTTAGTTCTTGGGAGGAATGATTCATGTATATTTAGAGTTGGGTTGGTTTTGTAATGAGTTTGAAGTTGTAAATCTTGATTATTGATTAATGTACTTAAGTAAGCTTTTAGTTCATGTTTGAGGGTAGTATAAATTGGAAATCTTGAGATGTTGGGACTGTTGTAGTAAAGTATGGATGGAGTTTGGTTGTAGTGATGATTGTGGGTTGATTTGTGGATTGATTGGAATGGTATAAATTTGGTAATCGCGTAAACATAGCCGTCGTAATGCCCGATTTACCTTAGACTGTTTTTGTTCTTAACTTCAGGAGCCGTTAACTCACTGTTAGATTTTTAACATTGCCATGTTTAGATAGTTCATGTTACGAGCTTCGTTTTGATATGTGGTTCGCTTGAATCCGATGTACGGTTTAGGATAAACGACTGTTTTAAGTAACGGCATTTCGCGAACGAACCATTACCCCTCGCCTTACTTTGAAACCTTGGTTAAGGCCCTTAAATGACTAATTGGGGTATGAAACAATTATGTAAAGTGGATTAGGCAGTTGGTAGGGTACTCGTGAAAGAATCGCCTTAAAATTCTTAATGGTTAATTTATTAAAAATAGTGGAGCCGAGGGTACTCGAGCAACTTAAGTGAATTGTTAAGCGCAAAAGCGAACATTAGGGTCTAATTGGTTAAAGTATAGATTCTTAAGCGACTTTGGTTTAATTCCAACTTATATGTTGTTTATAGGTTACCAGACTCGTCCCAAGCCTTTTACCACCCCCAGTCACTCAGGCAAGTTTTCTACTCGTTATACTGTTGTTGTGATGTATATATGTATATGCATTATCTTGTGATAGATGCATGATTGTTATTAGCAAATCTTGCTATATATTGGAGCATGCTAATATGGTTTATATGCATGCCTGTTTCGTAATCTTGATATCTAATTGTTGATTCAATGCTTATAAACTGCATAATACCTATGCTAGAGATAAGCAGTAGCTGCGTATAACCTTAGTATAGGGGACCCAAAGGTGAACATTTTCTAAACCGGGAGTCGATGTTCCCGAGTATAACATATATATATTTATATATATATAGATATATAGTTTTCAAAACTATTAATTGAATAAGTTTTATTCGATAACTTTATTTCATTTAATGGATATTATTTTGAATATTCATTCGAGGACTTATGACTCCGCTTATTTTTATTTAATGAATATTATTTTGAATATTCATTCGAGGACTTATGACTCCGCTCCTTTTATTAAATAATATTCTTTATTTCATTAAAGATTAATTTTTCGATAATCAAACTTATATTCGATTATTCAAATAAAGATCGTACTTTCGTATAAGTATATCTTTGGTTATTTATTATTCATTTCAAGTATGAGTCTTAAAACTTCTACTTCAATTATTTTTATAGAGATTATCCTTTATGAGAATATTATTTAAATAATAATATTCAGATATTCTCCAACATCTCGGGACTGATTTATTTTATTAAATCAGAATTACTCCAAACATTCTTAAAAATGTTTTCGAGTCTTCAAAATGATTTTGAGAGTTAGAGCGGATCCCAAAACTCATTCTTATATTTAAGATCTTCCTTTAAAAGGGGATTTAAATACTCGCTCAAAACCTGAGGGATCCGGCTCTGTGGTGTATTTTATACTCGCAACAAGGTTGCTATTTTGAGAAAACATTTTGATTACTTGCCCAACGTTCGGGAAGTAAGTCCATCTATCTGAGTCGGCATAAGCAACATGGGCTCAGTGGGCGTCCATGAAAGTGTAAGTGGCTTAGTGGGAGTCCATCAATGCGTAAGTGGCTGAATGGAAGTCCAGCATAGGTCCTAATGCGGCCAGGGTGATGACCAGTGGGGAATTCGTCCATCTACTAGTAGAAAAGGTTAATTATTGGTATCTTTGCCTGATCAGCAAGATATCAGGTTTATGCCAAAATTCTTTTCTTTCCAAATTCATTGCATATTGCAACTCTGTGCATACTTTACATGACAGAGGTTTTCAGGAAATGTATGAGATATATATATATATATGGATATATATATATCGGGACTTAGTGAAGTACCTCGTAACTTCATTTCATTCAATAATATTTCAAAGGTCGAATCTATTCAAGTCTTATGTTGTAGTCCCACCTATGTGATGAACTTCGAAAACTTAGTATACTCGAACAGTGGTAGTTCAAGTAGATTTCTAAAATGGTATAAGCATAGTGAAGTAATTTGTAACTTCATCTTCCTTTAAGCTTATATCCAGTAAGTAATTACCTTGCACTTGATAAAGGTTTCCAGTAAGTTATCCATTTAGATACTTGCATTATTGTTTACACTATATATTATCTTGCGAGCTATAATGCTCACTCTTGCTTCATTTCTTCATCACACAACAACAGTTAGGAAAGATGGCCAGACTCAAGCAGACCCAGCGCAAGCGCGTGGGAAGCGTCCCGCATCTTCCCGTTGATATCGTAGCTGCTATAGCTGTAGAGGTAGATTTATTTGTAGATCAGGCATTCTACTTTTGGGAATCCATTATGTATAATTATAACTTGTGGCAGATAATGGCAATTAACTGTAAACTTATCAAGTAATCATTTTGGCTTGTAATAACTTTTAAATTGTTGATTCAAGTACTTGTACCTATTTCAATTTCTTCTCTGAGACTATAACGTGTTGTGGTGTGTGTTAGTGTGGGGTCACAGCATGAGGTTATTTATTATTATTTAAGTTAAGTGATATTGTGGAAAGAAAGACCGTGATGACCCGGATCCCCGACCCCGGATTTGGGGGTGTTACAGAAATGGTATCAGAGCCAAGCGTTATAAACCTCAGCGATGATGCGTTGATATAATAATAAACTCACAAAGATAATAAGAACTCTTGCCAAGTTCATAGTCGGACTACTTAAAGTAGCGCTGACAGTTAAAACCCTTACGGGAACCCTTATAAGTATCATGATAGTAACTTAGCTCGTTTAATGTGTAGGCGCCTAAGATAGAGGACCCAGAGATGTTCGAGCGTGAGCATGATGAGGCACTGCTAGATGCCGAGGATTAGGAGGAGCCTGAGATGGAGGAGGAGGACCCCTCAGAAGAGTCAGAGACAGAGGTTATTGCGATTTCAGATGAGGAGGACCCGGATGAGGTCCCAGTAGCTGAGGAGCATGTCGGAGCTATGGTAGAGTACACTGGTACCCCTTTATCCTCACTCCCGGTGGTCAGAGCTCCTACCCCTCCACCACTATCTTGGAGACCTTATGATGACAGCTCTGAGACCCATACTCCCGAGCCTAGGCAGATCGAGGAGGCACCCCCAGCGGCTCCGAATTCACCACCTCTCGACCCTGCCCATAGGCAGTCTTTGTTAGCTCACGGCTATGTTCAGGATGTTCTGAGGACTCGAGTGGCTGTTGCTGAGGCCCGGCTGGATGAGATCAGGAGGGAGTTAGATGCGGTGAGGGCTGGTAGGCATGCCCGAGCTCATGAGGCTAGAGCTACCATACCCCGGTCCTTGAGGAGAGAGTTGACGGGGATAGAGCTCACGGCCCGTGCGAGACTCCGATCACTTCAGGGAGACAGGCATGGCAGGATCTCCAGAAGACAGGCTGGCTACATTTTCCGTCGTGCGATGGAAAGAGTGTGGGAGCTGACCCGCTCCAGTGTTTGATTCAGGACCAATGATATGGTAGTCTAGTCGTCTAGTTAGTCGAGGCCATAGTAAGAGCCAATTTTCCGGGATAGTTGATTTGTATATAGTATCCCTTTCTCTTACTAGACAGATAGACTCATACATTTCACTTTTTGGGCAGATGACTGTAGCACTGTTGTACTTTTGACCAGATTGAACTATGTATTCCTCACATTATGTATATATTTGTTTCCTTTCAGTTCAGTTCCTTTATGACGAGATCACTGTTTTTATCGTTATTATTACTGCACTTCTTTTAGAAATGTCATAATATAATAGAATTGCGAGATACCTTCTTCCCATTATAGAAACTGTGCAAGGCACAATATTATGTATGATTGTGACCTAATGTTGAATTTTCCCAAAAATTATCAGTATTATGCCGCCAAGAAGGATTGGAACTAGGGCGAATCCTGGGTTTGAGGACCAGGGAAGCCATAACCAGGATGGTAGAAACCAAGAACACAGTGAAGAGGAAGATGAGGATTATGTTGAACAGGATGACTCCCAGTATGAAGAGGAGGAGGAAACATTTGATGTTGAAGGATTTGAGATAGAGGCTGGAGAAGGGGAAACTGAGGTTGAGCAACAGGTACCAAACCCAGGCATGGATCCCATGGGGCAGTTCATGCAACTACTAAGGCAGAACTTGGAACGTCAACCCAACCCACCCCCTCAAGGAAATAACAATGTTGTGGCAAACTCTTTCAGGGCTTTCAAGTCCCTTAAGCCCCCTGAGTTCCACGGATGTGCCGACCCAGTTGAGGCAAGGGCATGGCTAAAGGAAATGGAGAAATCCTTTGAGATTCTGAGTACCGATGAGGAATAGAAGACTGTATTTGCTACCTACCTTCTGAAAGGGGAGGCCAAATACTGGTGGGAGGCCAAGAAAAACATGGAGACAGATGCTATCATAACCTGGGAGAAGTTCAGTCAGTTGTTTTTGGGAAAATATTTCCCGAGGTTTATGGAGAACCAGATGGAGCTCAAGTTCTTGGAGCTAAATCAGAATAATTTATCTGTGGCAGAGTACGAAGCAAAATTTACTGAGTTATCAAGGTTTGTGCCGGAGTTTGTAAGCACCGAGGAAAAGAAAGCTAGGAGGTTTCAGCAGGGACTGAAACAATGGATTCAGAATAGGGTGGCAATCCTTGAGCTCACAGATTATGCCACTCTGGCAAGAGACAACAATTGCAGAAGCCGGAAGTGAACAGATGCAGAAGGAAAGAGAGAAGAAGGGAATAAAGAGGAAAAGTATGAGAATGGGTGGAGGTTCCGCAAGAGGGAGCTTCCCAACTAAATTTTAATCGAGGAGCAGTGTCCCTACCGGGAAGGAGCACTGGGTTTAAGCGGCCCGTGAGTGTGAATGTGAGCCAGAGCGGCCAGAAGTCAAGAATGTCCCATTCCAGCCAGTCTCGACCCCTATTGCCAGCCTATAACACTTGTGGAAGGATGCATTCTGGGGAGTATAAGGGAAAGCCAGTAACCTGCTTTAAGTGCGGTCGAGAGGGTCACTATTCAACTAAGTGCCCTTCGTCAACCCCTGCCGTCATTCCAACCACCACTTGTCATCAGTGTGGACGCCCGGGTCATTGGAAGAAGGAATGCCCAATGAACAAACCAACAGCTTCGGGAGCCAGCAGGGCTGCCTCCAATAAGCCACCTACCACGAGGACTTTCAACATGACAGTATAAGATGCTATGAAAGACTCAGATGTGATAGCAGGTACCCTTTCTCTAAATTCAGTCAGTGTAAATGTTTTATTTGATTCTGGAATAACTAAATCCTTTATATTAAAGGACTTTGCGCATAAATTAAGACTTAAAACTGAACCCTTGATAGAACCCTTACAAGTGGAAATAGCCAACCATGAAATTATTCCTGTTAACCAGATTCACCCCGCCTGTGAGTTAGGCATAGGGGAACAATCTTTTAGTGTTGATCTGATTCCTTTTAAATTAGGGGAATTTGACGTAATTCTGGGAATGGACTGGCTAGCTAGCAACGATGCTCAGATAGACTGTAAAGGGAAGAAAGTTAAGCTGAATATCTAAGGGAAGAAAGGAGTTATATTCAGAGGGAAGAGGCAGACACATAAATTTTTGACCATGGCTTAGGCTAATAAGATTCTACGAAAAGGAAATGAGGCTTACCTAGCCTATGTGGTGGACACACAGAAGGAGGTGCCCAACTTGCAAGATATTCCGGTAGTCAACGAATTTGAAGATGTATTCCCACAAGACCTTCCGGGATTACCACCCGATAGAGTGATTGAATTTGCTATTAAATTGGCCCCAGGGACGGCGCCAGTTTTAAAGCCACCTTACCGGTTAGCCCCATTAGAAATGAAGGAACTGGCTACCCAATTACAAGAACTTTTGGATAAGGGTATGATAAGACCCAGTGTGTCTCTGTGGGGAGCACCAGTATTATTTGTTAAGGAAAAAGATGGGAGCATGAGGCTGTGCATCGACTACCGAGAGTTGAACAAGCTAACCATACAGAACCGGTACCTGTTACCCAGAATAGACTTCGTGAAGTATCTCGTAACTTCATTTCATTCAATAATATTTCAAAGGTTGAATATATTCAAGTCTTATGTTATAGTCCCACCTATGTGATGAACTTCGAAAACTTAGTATACTCGAACAGTGGTAGTTCAAGTAGATTTCTAAAATGGTATAAGCATAGTGAAGTAATTGGTAACTTCATCTTCCTTTAAGCTTATATCCAGTAAGTAATTACCTTACACTTGATAAAGGTTTCCAGTAAGTTATCCATTTAGATACTTACATTATTATTTACACTATATATTATCTTGCGAGCTGTAATGCTCACTCTTGCTTCATTTCTTCATCACACAACAACAGTTAGGAAAGATGGCCAGACTCAAGCAGACCCAGTGCAAGCGCGTGGGAAGCATCCTGTGTCTTCCCGTTGATATCGTAGGTGCTATAGCTGCAGAGGTAGATCTATTTGTAGATCAGGCATTCTACTTTTGGGAATCAATTATGTATAATTATAACTTGTGGCAGATAATGGCAATTAACTGTAAACTTATCAAGTAATCATTTTAGGTTGTAATAACTTTTAAATTGTGGATTCAAGGACTTGTACCTATTTCAATTTCATCCCTGAGACTATAACGTGTTGTGGTGTGTATTAGTGTGGGGTCACATCATGAGGTTATTTATTATTATTTAAGTTAAGTGATATTGTGGAAAGAAAGACCGTGACGACCCGGATCCCCGACCTCAAATCTGGGGGTGTTACATTTGAGATGTCATGTCTAATATGATTCATGTTTAGTTTTCAGATCTTAATAAATAGGACATATCAGGACTTACTGAAATCAGGACCTACTGGAAGTCAGAACTTAATATCAGAACTTAAGGTCATATCAGAACTTAAGTGTGGGGGGACTTACAGTTAAGGAAGGAAGCTGATTTACATTAGAAGATCGAGACTAAAATAAAAGAAGATATGCATGGAAAGAGTTAGAAGACTGGAAGAATTGTAGAAGATATCTGATTGATATATTTTAGGAGACAGAATTATATTCCATATCAATTAGAAGTTATCTTGTAATTGTGTACTATATAAACACAGACTTTGGGTTTACACTATATGTGTTATCATTATCGAGAAGATTATACATTGTAACCTAGCAGCTCTTAGTGATAGTTGTTCATCACTGAGAGAGAACAGTTCCATTGTAACAGAGTTTATCTTATTGAATATATCTGTTTACTGTTAATTGTGTTTAAAATTGATTTGATTGTATAAACACTGTATTCAACCCCCTTCTACAGTGTTGTGTGACCTAACAAGTGGTATCAGAGCTTTTATATTAACACACATACAGTAAAGATCCATACAATCATGTCTGAAAAAGCAAAGACTCCAACCAAGCCCACCAAAACTGAAGAAACTCAAAAGACTCAAACCCACAGTCGATATGAAACTATTAGGGTTCCCATACCGAGACCTTCTGTATATCCCATATGGAAAGTGAAGATGGCTATGTTTCTGGAAGCTACAGATCCAGAATACCTTGACAGAATTAATGAAGGACCACATAAGCCTCCCAAGCTATTTGTTGTAGTTGCTGATCAACCAGCAAAGACCATACCAAAGGAGAAAGGTGAGTACACAGCTAAAGACATCTCATCTATTTCCATTGATAATGTCATGTCAAACAGGGTAATACATTGCAAGACTGCGAAGGATATATGGGAAGCTCTGGAGACAAGATACCAGGGAACTGATACAATCAAGAAGAACAGGAGGACTATACTCACTCAAGAGTATGAGCACTTTGACTCAAAAGTTGATGAGTCATTAACTGACTTATATGACAGGTTTGTCAAACTCTTGAATGATCTGTCACTGGTGGAAAAGGAATATGATCTTGAAGATTCAAATCTAAAATTCCTTTTAGCCCTTCCTGAAAATTGGGATTTGAAGTCTACAACAATAAGAGACAACTATGACCTTACTGAAACTACTCTTGATGAAATTTATGGTATGCTCAAGACTTATGAACTTGAGATGGATCAAAGGAGCAAGAGGCATGGAAGAAAGTCAAGGACAGTTGCTCTTAAGGCTGAGGAGGAATCTCCTAAAGTCATTGCCTCAAAGAGGGGCAAAGGAAAGGCTCTCATCATAAAGTCTGATTCAGAGTCATCATATTCTGATGATGATGATTCAGAAACTGAAAGCTTATATGAAATGGATGCTGATGAAGAGATGATGAAATTGTGTGCTCTTATGGTGAAGGGTATCACAAAGATAGCCTACAGGAAATTCAGAAAGGGAAAGAAGTTTTCGAGGAAAGGTGTAAGTTCTGATAAGAAAGGGTTCAGAAAGTCTGAAGGCAAGGAAGGAAAGTCTGACAGAGGAGACAATTCAAATATCAAATGCTACAATTGTGGTGAAAGAGGCCACATATCTCCTGACTGCAAGAAAGGAAAAACTGACAAAGGCAAGGCACTTGTCACAAAGAAGAAAAGCTGGATAGACACTTCAGATTCTGAAGATGAGGTGAACTATGCCTTGATGGCAAATGCTGATAGCAACCCTAAAACTGCTGAATTCAAGGTACCTCAAACAACTTAAAATTTTCATACTGATGATATTACTGAGTTGAGATTATATCTTAAAACCATGTTTATTAGTTATAGAGATCAGACTTTAACATGTGAATGATTAACATCTGAAAATTCTGCTTATAAAAAGAGAAATGATAATTTAGAAAAGGAGTTAGTTGTTCTTCATCAAACTAAGAAAGAAAAAGATGATGCTTTATATGTTAGAGATGAAGTGTTAAAATTGAATGAATCTCTAAACGCTGACTTAGAAAAAGAAAGAGAGATTATTAGAACTTGGACTAACTCTGGTAGATTAACTCAGAATTTATTAAGTAGTAGAAACTGGAAAGAGGGCTTAGGTTATGGAGATAATAAAAGTGAAAAAGGAACTGAACAAATTGAGACAATTGTTGTTAAACAGACTGCTAAGCCTAAGGTAAATCCTGTTAAGTTTATAGCTAAAACTGTAAAGTCTGATTCTGAAAAGATGAAAGAGTCTGTGACAGAAGTTAAGGAGAAGTCAACTTCTGACAAATTAGAACAGGATAAACCAGCTGAAGTCAACATAAGCTTAATGACAAAGAAGCAGCTTAAGCATAAGCTGAAAGAGATTAGGAATTTCAACAAGGTAAAGGAAGCTAGGAAAAATAGGAATGGAAAGGAAGGTGTGAATAAAAGCAATAATTATATGCCTGTTCCTAATGTTCCTAGAAAGAAATGCTATAACTGTGGAAACACTAACCATCTTGCTTCTTTTTGCAGGAAGAATAAGAATATAAACTCTTTACCTCCTAGATCAGGAGTTAAGAGTCGGTCTGTTAGGTTTAAGCCACAAAATCCTTGTTTTCATTGTGATAGTATATGACATTCCATTTATACTTGTAAGGAATATCATAGTTTGTACTATGATTATTATCAAATAAAACCTTCTTTGAAGAAAGTTACTTTAATTCCTTCTAGTGTAAAGTCTGATGCAAAGTCTGATATAAGTTCTGATAAACGACATGTTAGCATAAACTCTGAAATTAAATCCGCTGCAAATGATAAAAAACTTAAAAAGGCCAAAGGATCCAAGCAAGTCTGGGTCCTTAAAAATAACCGTCAGTGGTCTTTGTGATTACAGGGCAACATGAAAAACATCCTAGTTTTGGACATTGGATGTTCAGGACATATGACTGTTTGTGGAGAAAGCTGGCCCAGGAGTTTCTTATGGAGATAGCAACATGGGAAAAACTCTGGGATATGGCAATATAAATCTTGGGAATGTCATCACTGAAATAGTAGCTTTTGTCTCAGGAGTCAAACACAATCTGCTAAGTATGAGTCAAATCTGTGACAGAGGTTATCATGTGGATTTCTTTGAAGAACACTGTGAAGTTTTAAGCAATTCTACAGGCAAAGTGGTTCTGAAAGGTTACAGTCATGGTAACATTTATGAAGCCAGACTTTCAATAAATTCTGATGGTTCTGCAATCTGTCTGTTGAGTAGAGCATTAATTGAAGAAAGCTGGAATTGGCACAAAAGACTTTCTCATTTAAATTTCAACAACATAAATGAGCTAGTAAAGAAAGATCTTGTGAGATGACTGCCAAAATCAATATTTGCTCCTGATAGCCTTTGTGATTCATGTCAAAAGGTAAAAGAAAGAAAATCTTCTTTCAAGAGCAAAACTGAATCCTCAATTCTTGAGCCTTATCACCGACTGCATGTTGATCTATTTGGTCCAGTCTATGTCATGTCTATTACAAAGAAGAAATATGCTATGGTTATAGTGGATGAGTTCATAAGGTACACTTGGGTGTATTTCTTGCACAAGAAGAATGAAACTGCATCTACTCTAATTGATCATGTCAGACAGCTGGATAAGTTGGTCAAAGATTCTATTAAAATTATAAGAAGTGATAATGGCACTGAGTTCAAGAATTCAATCATGGAAGAGTTCTGCAAAGAGCATGGAATCAAACAAGAATTTTCTGCACCTAGAACTCCACAGCAAAATGGAGTTGTAGAAAGAAAGAGCAGGACTCTCATTGAAACTGCATGAACTATGCTTGATGAAGCAAAGCTACCAACCTACTTTTGGGATGAAGTTGTGCAGACTGCTTATTTTACACAGAATGCAACACTCATAAACAAGCATGGAAAAACACCATATGAGATGGTGAAGAAAAAGAAGCCAAATCTAAAATACTTTCATGTATTTGGTTGTAAGTGTTTTGTTCTTAAGACTCATCCTGAACAGCTGTCAAAATTTGATCTAAAAGCTGATGAAGGAATTTTTGTTGGATATCCACTTTCCACAAAAACCTTCAGGGTCTACAATTTAAAAACAAGGGTAGTCATGGAATCTATCAATGTATCTTTTGATGATAAGAAGATTACTGGACTTGAAGATTTCAATGATCACGATCAGCTGAGATTTGAAAATGAAGATTTAAACTCTGATACTGTAAATTCTGATGACTTAAACTCTGATCCTGTAAGTTCTGACGGGTTAAGTTCTGATGTCATTGAAACTGTGATAACAACACCAAAGGAAAATGCACCTGTCCAGGGGGAGCAAGCTGAAGATCCTAACACAACACAAGACTCTCAAGAAGCATCAGAACCTGTCACTGGCTCTTCAAGTTCCGATTCATCAAGTTCTGATGAGCCAAATTTAGATAATTCTGGAAACTCTGATTCTTCAAATCCTGAAGGAACCAACTCAAATTCTGAAGTTTCAGAGAGCATAACTACAGGGGGAGCATCAGAAAATGCTGATGGAGATAGCATGGATCATGGGGGAGGATCCAGTTCTAGAAATCAACTTCCATCTGCAAGAAAGTGGACCAAATCACATACACCTGACTTAATAATTGGAGATCCTGAAGCAGGTGTTAGAACTATAACTGTAACATCAAATGAATGTCTATATCATTCTTTTCTATCTCAGACTGAACCAAAGAAAGTGGAAGAAGCTCTTCAAGATGCTGATTGGGTGCAAGCAATGCTGGAAGAGTTAAATGAATCTGAAAGAAATAAAGTTTGGACCCTAGTGCCAAGACCAAAGAACAGATCAGTTGTTGGCACAAAGTGGGTGTTCAGAAACAAAACTGACAATGATGGCATAATTACAAGGAACAAAGCAAGGTTGGTTGCTAAAGGCTACTCTCAACAGGAGGGTATTGATTATGATGAAACATTTGTACCAGTTGCTAGATTGGAAGCCATAAGAATCTTTTTAGCTTATGCTGCTCACAAAAAGTTTAAAGTCTTTCAAATGGATGTGAAAAGTGCTTTTCTTAATGGAGAATTGGAAGAAGAGGTATATGTTGAACAACCTCCAGGCTTTGTAGATTCAAAATTTCCAAATCATGTCTACAGGCTTGACAAAGCACTTTATGGCCTTAAGCAAGCTCCAAGAGCATGGTATGAGACTTTAGCTCAATTCCTTCTGGAAAGTGGATTTCACAGAGGCACATTTGATAAAACATTTTTCTACCTCAACCATGTAAAGGACTTACTTTTGGTACAGATATATGTTGATGATATCATCTTTGGTTCTACATATGTCAAACTCTTTGAAAGGTTTGCAAAGTTAATGCAGTCAAGATATCAAATGAGTATGATGGAAGAATTTAGCTATTTTATGGAACTTCAAGTCAAGCAAAATGAAGAAGGTACTTTTATCTGTCAATCCAAGTACACCAGAAATTTACTCAAGAAATTTGGAATGCAAGACTGTTCAACTGCATCCACTCCCATGGCCACTACAACCAAGTTACATAAAGATACTGGTTCATCAGTAGATATTACTAACTACAGAGGTATGATTGGCTCTTTACTTTATTTTACTGCTAGTAGACGTGATATCATGTATGCTACCTATTTTTGTGCAAGATTTTAGGCTGATCCATGAGAACCTCATTTAATAGCTGTGAAAAGAATTTGCAAGTACCTCAAGGGTACAACTGATCTAGGATTTTCGTATCCTAGAGAATCAGATTTTAAGCTAATAGGTTACTCAGATGCAGATTTTGCAGGATACAAAAGAGATAGGAAAAGCACTAGTGGAAGCTGTCAATTTCTTGGAGGCAAATTGGTTTCTTGGTTTAGCAAGAAACAGAAATCAATTTCCACATCAACTGCAGAAGCAGAATATATTGCTGCAGGAAGCTATTATGCAGAGATTCTTTGGATGAAGAATCAGTTACTTGATTATGGGTTAGAATTTTATAAAATACCTATTTACTGTGATAATCAAAGTACTATTGCTATGCAAGGTAATCCAGTTCAACACTCAATGACAAAGCATATCAGTATTAGGTACCATTTCATAAGAGAACATGTGATGGAAGGTACATTGGAATTGCATTTTGTTCCAACAGATAAACAACTAGCAGATATCTTCACAAAACCACTATGTGAAGCTACTTTTACAAGACTGGTGAATGAACTTGGAAGGGTTTCAGGTTCTTTCTCTAAATCTGCTTATTTTTTATGTTCTCATGTATCAGACTTTATGATCAGTGTTTACAGGTTGTCTTATCTTCATGTAATATGTGCTTAAATTGAAATACATTAAATGCTGATTGTTATCTGATATGGATCTATATACTCTGATAGTGATTTAAATGTTTTGTGACTATTCAATCCAATGAGGATTACTGTGCTAGATGCTGACCTAGTAGTCTTTAACATACTAGAAATCCCATATTTGAATTAGTTGTTTATATGGAAATTTATTAACACAAGCAAATTCTGATTTTGATCTTAGTCAAATTTACTTTGTGTATCTTATTACTAAGTCACAAACTAGATTCTTGCTTCTTATCTGTCAAATTCTGATGTCAGTAAATCTTAAGGATGAACCACATGCTCGATAAGCCTCACTTATCTGAAGAAAAGAAAAGGAAAGAAAAGAAAAGAAAACTCTACACCTAATCCTTAATCATTAACTCAACACCTAATCGGTAATCAGTCCTCTAGTCCCTTGGTATTCCATTGGCTATTTAACAGCCATTTCATCTCAGAAAAATCATCTTCTATTCACACACAAAATCATTCTCTCTCTTTTAATTCTCACCATTTTCATTCTTCATAAAAATGGTTCTTGTAAACATGTTTATGAACTATGAAAACTTCAATGTCAAGTTCAGTTGTGGTGATTGGGAACATGAATGGCACGTCACTTCCATTCCTGATGAGATATGGAACTTGGTTCCACAAGAGGTTCAGACAAATCTCTTGTTCTTTAAGATGGACTATTAATTCTATCTTGATCGCTTGGAAGAAGAATGGAGAGAGGCTCTTCTTCAGCAAGAACGGATCATCCGTCTTGTAGTGCTATTTGTCAGTAGCAGGAGGAACCAATCTTAGACTAGGATTATCTTGTAATCTTTTGCATGTAATCTACAAATTTCATAAAATGTACTCTTTTGATACTTTAATGAAATTTCTGTTGATTGCAAGATTTAGTCTTTGTTTATCTCGTATTATGTGAATGTGAATGTTCTCATTGAAACCTGTTAATCTTTACTTCATCTACTTGAACTGTATATCTTGATGAATATTTTTATTAAAATTGTGGTTACTGATACTTTGTGCTGATTTGACAAACAAATATTGAATTTGAATCGACATATACTGAGTTACACTTGAAAAGGTAGAAGCAATTGAGAAAACTCAAGAGAAGCAACATGCCCAAATCACTGAGGTCCTGGCTAATCAAGCTTCTCAACAGGCTCAATTGGATGAAATCCAATGTTCAGTTGAACTTCTTCTCTCACTCCTACTATCAGATGATGCCAAAAAAGGGGAGAAGTTAGTTAAGTCCAAATGTTCAAATGATCAATTACTGAAGAAGAAAGATGATGAAGCTGATGACCAGGGAAACCCTAACAAGGGTAAAGGTCAAGTTCAAGGAAAAGAGCAAAGCAACAAGGTTTCTTCAAGGAAACTAATTACTGATGCAAACAAATCTTCTACTAAAAAGAAGAAAAGTTCTGAAGCTGCTCAAACTCAAAATCTGATAGCAAGTACTGAAACTCAAAATCTGATATCAAGTTCTGATTAGCAAAGTCTGACAAAGCCTGATGTTCTGATACAAGGTGGAAGTGAAGATTCTCAAAAGTTCATGCAAACTCTGAAGCTCAAGGGGAAGCAGACTACTATCTACTACAAGGATCCCAAGATTCAGACACTTGATGAGGAAATTGCTAGAAGATTATTTCTGAAGCATAATCCTGGAATGGATTTAGAAAATCTCGAGGAGGAAGAAGCTAAATTTAAAGCTGAAAAGAAAAATCTAAATCCAAAAGCTTCTGTTGCAAAGAAACCTCCAAGGCCTAAGGAAAAAGGCATTGTGATCAAGGAAAAGTCACAAACTGGGGCATCAAAGCCTAAAACAAGATCACAATCTGAGATTGATCCCAAAGATAAAGGGAAAGGAAAAATTGATGAACCAATCAAGCCACTGGAGATGAAAATTCCTCAAATTCTGATAAAGCCAGTGTGCAAAATGGTTCAAGTTACTGATGATAATCTTACTGAAGATAAAGATTTTCAAACTCTTAAAAGAAAGAAGATTTCTGAAGAATAAAAGACAACCTTTGACAAGGCTCAAGTTGTTCAGAGTGAAGAACTGCAAGCACCAACAGAAACGGCAAGTTCTGATAAAATCATCAAGACATCAACTTCTGACAGTGCTCAAGTTGATTTAGATAAAATGGAAGTAGCTGATAAAAAGAAACTTCTGTGGAAAAATGTCAAACCATCAAATCCAAAGAAAAGCCAAATGTTGTCTACTTTCATAACTATTGGGTTAAATGTTAGAGAACCAAGAGACAGGGCTGGACTAGGTTCTGATGAAGCTAAGATCAAAACAGGAGTTGAAGTTGCTACTAGAGATCCATTTCTATTGACTGACAGACCGCTTGAAGATGTTACACAGAAACATCTTGATTAGGTTATCTTTGTTCAAGTGGTACTGGATGCTCATGACAAGCACAATATCAAGGAAAATCTGATTCTATTTCTTGAAGATGGAAGGACATATCAAATGTCAGAATCAGATGTGTTAAACAAATCATTGAAAGAACTTCAATTCTTTTATTACCTTTTAGAGGTAAAGTCTGATATTACCAGGAGATGGTCAAACTTCATATTGAAGACCATCAGAGATAAACCAAGAATTTCTGGTTCAAGAGTTACAGAATTCATTCCTAGTATTGTTGAAAATGATGGAAGTGAAATTCCAATGAAGAAGGATTCTACTAAGCTTGAAGTGATACTGAAAGGGAAATGTCTATGCTACAATAAAGATTCTTCTCATCCTAGGGTAATAAGACTGAATGATGGTTTAGAAAGAAACCATATCTCTGCTTTAAGGACTATAATGTATCAGATTGGAAGTCAGAATGAAAAGATGAAGCAAGTCAAGACTACACTCTCTCAAGTCCTGAGGATTCAAGAAGAAAAGCTGATATCAAGCTTTGTCAAGAATCATCATGGAGTCATATTGACTCAGTGAGATTGGTAAAAGCTACAAGGACTGTAAGTTGTAGTTAGTTATCTAGTTAAACTCTTATTGTATTTATACTTAAATGTTTTTGACATCATCAAATCTATTAACTTGTATATTTTGCATAATTTACAAGTTAGGGGAGATTGTTAGATATATTTGAGATGTCATGTCTAATATGATTCATGTTTAGTTTTCGGATCTTAATAAACATGACATATTAGGACTTACTGAAATCAGGACTTACTGGAAGTCAGAACTTAATATCAGAACTTAAGGTCATATCAGAACTTAAGTGCGGGAAGACTTACAGTTAAGGAAGGAAGCTGATTTACAGTAGAAGATCGAGACTAAAATAAAAGAAGATATGCATGAAAAGAGTTAGAAGACTGGAAGACTTGTAGAAGATATCTGATTGATATATTTTAGGAGACAAAATTATATTCCATATCAATTAGAAGTTATCTTGTAACTGTGTACTATATAAACACAGACTTTGGGTTTACACTATATGTGTTATCATTATCGAGAAGATTATACATTGTGATAGTTGTACATCACTGAGAGAGAACAGTTCCATTGTAACAGAGTTTATCTTATTAAATATATATGTTTACTGTTACTTGTATTTAAAATCGATTTGATTGTATAAACACTGTATTCAACCCCCTTCTATAGTGTTGTGTGGCCTAACCAAATTTTTTATACAATTTAGGACTTTAAGAAAATTATTTGAAATAATTTAAAAAATTAAAATAAATAGACTGAACAACATCATTTTAAACATTTCTTTATCTTTTCAAAATTAAACAAAATTTAAAGATATGTAAAGAGTGTAAAACAATAAAGTAAATGTAAATGCTGTAAAGACTGAAAATTGGAATAAACGAAAGAAGAAGGTTTAAAAAGGTTTATTTTATATAACAGACACCAGCATCAGGTGTTAGTGCTTGATACAAAAGTCCAACATAAAGTCTATCATAACTGCGGCTGATCCAAAATGAGTACACACATACATCTAGTCTTACTATACAGTAGTTGCCTCTAATTACATATATCATATATACTACAAAATCCTGGTCCAACTGTCACATATCAGAACCCTGGCGGAATATGGTCTAACTCCCGTCGAAGGGTCTCAAGAACTGACTTAGCATGATGAGTGGCTCTATGAAACTTTGTATAGGTATAAGTCCCATCATGAATCAATGCATATAACTCAAGAGAAGCGCTGTATACGGTCTGTTATAACCTCTGCCTCGATAAGTAATCCGGCTGAAGTGCTAGTAAAGGTCCTCTATCCCTCTAATCAAATAGTCCCATAATCTCCCTGCATTGAGATCTCCAATAATGCACATCATCCCTCATGCTACTATACTCGTGATAAGGTACCATGTGCGGCTCTTTAACCTGACCAACTGACTCCTGAGATGGAACTCTGAGTATCCCATCAACACCCTGTTGTGGTAATCCCAACTATAAACCTATGCCGTGCTCTTTCATCCCCTTAACCGGGGCCATCTGAAATACCTCCGGAACTGGAGCATAAACTGGTAAAGGAAGTGGAGCTGCAACTGGTGGAAGCTTTGGCTCTATATCAGGTATAAACTGATAATCCAAAGGTAATGGAGGTGGTAGCCATGGCTCGAAAAACTCTAGGGGATCAACCATCTTCGTAGGATCCGGGTACTGCTCTGGTGCTGGCAGTGCTGGCTCAGGGGGAATCTGTGCTGGAGGTATCTGCATTGGGGCCTCTACTGACATTGGTGGTATTACCGGGGCTACTGGTCCTGTGACGGTCCTCTCGGAAGATGATGATGCCATCTGATAATATAACCAAACATAAAATAAGATAGGGTCACTTAGCATTCCTAGAACTTACAAATTCCTAACCTTAAAACTATTTAAACCCTAACAATCTTATTCCTCTCTTATATGATCTTCCTATCTTATCTTATTCCTAATGTTATTGTTTCAGGGACCAAAACCTAGAGGTCTGATTCCAAACTATAACTCCCTCCAAATCAGGGGTCTAGATCTGGGGGTTACTTGCTAATCTCCACAATAGTACAAACCTGTATAATAATTATACAAACATATATCTAACCCCTTTATAACTATCTAGGATCTTTTAAGGTTGAGGTATGAAAATAAGAACAACACGCCATCTTTATTACAAACCCAAATATAAAATCTCATAGAACTCTCTTTATTACAACCCATTATCTAAACAAGTTTTAAACTTAATTTATTTTATTCAAAATCACACCACAATTATCTACACTACACATGTTGTGGTGGCTCAAAGCTCTCTTCCTGAATTGAGATTAGCACTCTTGGTATTAGAGGATCCCGCTGCTTGACACGCTTCTTTACCACGCGAGTCCGGATAGGTTTCATTCTCTTTCTTGAATGAAAACAAACAAGGTATATAACAACAAAGGGGGTGAGCCTTAATTTGCTCAACAAGTCCATTATATATATATAGTATCATAATAAAGCTAAATGAACCGGTAATCTGGCTATATTTGCAAAAATGTAACCTCACAAGAAAAGAATGAAGGCCACCATTGGTGAGTATCAATAAACTAGACTGGACACAAGTTCGCACCTATATCCTGCTGATCAGTCAGGACACAGTACACATCTATACCTCTATGTATAGATCTAGTCGGGTACTCAGGCTCAACAACCCAAAAAAAGGATCCGGTTAATTCCCGGTCCATAGGATCAAATGTATACCTGATCCTAATCAACACCATCCAGTCCACAGATGAGCAACCGGAACAGTCAGTATGCTTTGATTTATCCCAACATCGGAATATATCAGGTTATATATATATATATATATATATATCGGAATATGAATAGAGTATTCAGTGAATCAGGAATCGAAATGAAATACAAACAAAAGAACAGTAATTGTGTATCAGTGTATGTGAACAGGAATTATAAGTGTTTACCAAGTTGAGAATCTGAATAGAAGAACGCAATTCACTATTCTGAATTTAGAATACGGAAAAACTTTCCTGTTATGCGATTTACCGCAAATATATCACAGTTCTCTAACACTGGCTTGGTCCGCCTTGTTGGCTTCGTCTCTATCCAAGAAAGATACTCATTTAGTCGACAAGTATCTTAATTGCGTCTTAAACTGACGTCACATACCCTTTATCGTCTACCCATACGCTTACAATCGACTCGTACAATAATTACCAATTATTAATACTCGATTAACCACATAATTCACATAACACATAAGTCACCTAGTCATTTTAGGCTTAAAATAATTTTTGGAATCGAAATCGAAACACTATTTGCATTGTCGAATAATTTCTGGCTTGTTTCCTAATTTTCGGAATTTATTGGACTCGTCTCTATAAGTAACAAGGTCTATAAGTAAATAAATATCTAAAGTCGACTCGTTTCCAAAACAAATTAAGATTTGAAACTATTTTTATTGAAAACAGATCATTTTTTTCGAGGCGAAGGGCTTTCGTTTGTTTAAATCGGATAAACGGTTCAATTATTATTCAATAAATAAGAATATATCAATTTATTATTCAATATAATTCATTACTCAAATAATTGAACTTTAAAAATATTTTTAAATGATTATTTAGGAAAAATCAGAATTAAAAATAAGAATAAATGAATTTATTATGATTTATTGAAATTAATTTGACTAATTATCAAAATAATTAATCAATTTAAATAATTAATAAATTTAAATAATTAATAAATAATAAATAATTAAAAAATAATTAACCTCAAATTTTAGAAAATATTTTACAATTATTTATAAAATAAAACAATTAACTAATTAATTAATTAATCAATTTATAAAATAAATAAAACTGATTTTTATAATTTACAAAAATAAATAATAATAATAAAATAAAATTCCAGAAATATTTGTGAGAAAAAGAATCTCTGACATAACGGATTAAAACCGGGTTGCAAAACGGGTTGCAACCGGGTCCTGAAGAACATCCCGGGTCGGGATGAACTTGCCGGGATTTGCCCAGAATCCGGCAAGTTCCTAAGACTCCGGTGACTTCAATAAAGCCTCAAAGCAACACCGTTTGGTGTTGTTTTTTTATTGCTTTTCATTCTAAATTACTTTAGCAATTCAACTCTGGCAAATACATATCAGAATAACCCTGGAACTCCTTCTCCGATCAAAACTCCAAGTTTTCCGGTAAAACTTCGAAATCACAGATTCGTACATAGAAAATTATGATCTATAGCTTAAAATAAAGCTTGAATCATCTACAATTAAACCATTATATCCATACATATCTCAGATACCTCTAAAAAATGATCAATTAAAAATTAGCATAAACCCTAGAAATCGAATTCAACTATCTAGCAATCGTTTGATGAAATTGATAGCATGAATCGATTGTACACATCACAGAGAAGCTATATCAATCATCAAAATCATTTAATGACCCATAGAACTAAAACCCCCAATTTTCAGTTATGAACCCTAAAATCGAACTCAAAAATACATGAATCAACACTTGAAATTGACACTGTAAACCGAATAAACAGATCAAGGGCTTCGTTGTGCGTACTTACACGACTGGATTTGATGCTCAAAATCGATTGAAATCACAGCTTGAATTTCTGACCTGAATTGCAAACCCTAACCCGACTACAGAGAATTTCTTGATTTTTCAGAATTTTTAAAAATTAATTATAAAAAATTAAATAGAAATTAGGGTATTTCTAGTCATGAAAATAATACCCCTGATTAAAATTAAGGCCCTAATTTTACATCTAATAAAATTATTTGGCCCTTAATATTTTTTAGTATTAATTTTTAATTTTTAAATATTTAATATATATATATATAATATATATGCCAAAAATTCCCAAAAATTATGAATAATTCAAAAATGCAAGGAAATTGAATATTTGAAAGTCCCGTAATTTTATAAAAATAAAAATTTGATTTTTGTGGGGTTTTTGACACCTGAAAGGGCCCGAAAAAGTCATTTTTCGCAAAATGAAAAAAATTTATAAACTAACTGGATGTTCAGAATAACACTATGGTACAAGCCATGCTAGGAAAAAATAAGACCAATTATATTATATGAAATATCAGCTATTAAAACAAAGTTCGGGTCGCATAACTTTTGATACGAAAGCCTTTAACACGAAATAAAATACCCGATAAATACCCGAAAAATACCCTGACGTTACAGAATATACATAGCACATAACAGCTAGGGTTTTATGAATGGATACACTTAATGACATAATAAAATACATAATTTCACCTTTATTATGATATAATACAAGCGTAAATTCCCAGACGATACAGTACAGTTGATAGAAAGAATGTTGAACTATTCAAGACAACTACTCTTGTAGCCAATAGAATCAAAGAGCTTGACATTACTGCTGAAAAGCCTAAGTCTAAAGCTGAAACGCTCTTTGAAAATGAGATGAATGATTGAAGCCTCTCTGGTAATCCTAGTGACTATTATACCATTGAGGAGCTGCAAGGTATAGAAGATCGTACTATGGCCAACTTAGCTAGGATGTTCAGTAACATCAGGTTTAGAAGGAAGCAAGGCTTTGCGGGTTCTGGAAACAACAATCGTGGTCAGAGGTCAAGTTCATCTTCTGGATCAGGTTACAAGACAGGGATGGTTGATAGAAGCAGGTTCAGATGCTACAATTGTGATGAGGTTGGGCACTTTGCTACTGAATCTAGGAAATCCCAACAATCAAGGAATAATGCAAAGCTTATCTGAAGAAGGACTCAGGTAGCTCAAGGAAGTATCCAGTGAAATCTTACATAGCTGAGGGGAAGAGCTGGGATCACCGATGATGAAGAAGAGAAATATGGAAATCTAGCATTGATGGCTGAATTTCCTTCTCAGGTAAAATTCCCAACTATTAGTGTTTTACCTCCTGATAATTTATGTGCGAATGAACACTGTGTCGCCTTCAAGAAGACAGTCCTAGTATATGGAAATGTAGTTTCTCATCACTATCTTAAGGCATGATACAATACAAAGGAATGCATTGAACATCATGATGCCGTAAAAAAGTGTATAGAAATGTAATTACCATACTAAGATGTACTCTGCTTGATGTCGAAGACCTTAAAGTAGAACTTAAGAAAGTTAAAGATGAAAATGATAAATTAGTTCTAGATAGGGTCAGTGTTGAGAATCATAAGCAAACCAGTAAATATTTAGAGCTTTAGATTACTAAGCACCTTGAGACGGAGGAAAAGCTTAAGAACAATAATGCAGAATTTGTTAGGCCCTTAATCAACTGTAGATGGGGGTGAATACAGTTAATACAATTAATTCGACAAAGCTTCAATAGAATCAACAATTTTTATATTAACTGATAAAAACTTATCACATATGTACTCTCTCGAAATGATGAACAAATATCCTTGAGAGCTGCTATGTTATATGAAAGATATAAGAATATCGCAATGTATATAGCATGAACCTAATATGTGCTTTATATAGAGCACAGATAACAATGTATAAGGAATCTTATTCTATTAACAATAAGGAAACCTATACAATTGCTTCTGAGATAAAGTCCTTCGCTTTCTTGAGTTCCTATTTCCTTTTCCTTATCGAAGATCAACTAATGTGACAAATACTGATTTCACCATCCGTTGACATTATCATCCGTCGATATCCTTATCCGTCGATTATCAACATCCGTCGATGTCATCATCATTCGTTGATGTAAATTCTGATATGAACTTTTGATAGTTTCTTCTTGATATCATCAATTTCTCCTAACAATATCCCCCAACTTGTTTATTATGGAAATATGGACAAGTTCCAATTGATGATGTCAAAACTATCTAAGTGCAGGAATCAAGTATGCATATTCAATCTTGCTTCAATGAATATCAGACTTTACTCTTCATCCTGAACTGTTTCTTTAACTTGATCAATGTCAGAGGTTAATTCCAGTTCATCAGCTCAGAATGCTTCAATAATCTTCCATCTTCTTCTTCTTTACATTTTTCTTCAGTATCATGAGATTGAACTACGGTATAGATTAGATCTATTTTGAGATTTACTTTCCTTAGATACAATTTTCTTCTTCAGCTTTGGCTTTAGACTTTGAAATCTTTGACTTCTCTCATATCTTCTCTTTTCCTTTAAGCTTCATGTCAACAGTTATAGTAACTTGTGATCTGAGATCTTCTGCTTGACTGATTTCCCTTATAACTACACATCTGGTTGGTTTGTTAGAAGGATCATCTTCATAAAGTACTTGAAAAATAACAACAATATTAGCATTTGCTGTCTTCATAGAATTCTTGAAGTCTTACTCAATTTTCCTTAGCTGTTCAAGATCAACTGAAAGATTTTCTTTTGCAAATATTCTTCTACTCACCTCGGAGTCAAATAATTGAATCTTTGGATCCTTGTAAAATAGAGTTGTCTTTCTTCCTTTAACTTTCAGAGTTTGAAGAAATTGACTTTCTTCAACACCAGCTTCTCTCTCCAGAATACCTTGGTCTTCATCAGCAACAATTATGACTTGTGGAGATTTTTTTTTAGTCACGGTCAAATCTTCTACTCTTCTTTCATTCCTCTTACTTTCTTCACCTTGTCTAGATTGAAATCTAGTGATTACTTTTGTTGAACCACTAACTCCAACTAGCTCTTCACCTTTTCTCCTTTTACTATCCTTTTGTCCCCCCTTATTACCTCCATCAGGATTTTCATCTTTAGTACTTGTCAATGTCAGCTGCTTGCATTTAGATTTAACAATTTTCTCCCCCTTTTTGGCATCATCACCAAGCAATAGAGAAAGAATCAGCTCCATTGAATTTTGTATTTCTGTAAGTTAAGCAGACATTTGAGTTTGTTTAGCTTCCAATCTAGCTTGACTAGCTTCAATTTCAGTTTGCCTAACAACTATTGGTGAAATTTGTTTCTGAATTTCCTGATGAGTAGTCAGCTTTGAAGCAATAAAAGATTATTTAATCTGATTGATTTGAGTAGTAGTTGCTTCATGAGTTGTGTGTAATGATCTGACAACTAAAGTTGATGCTTTCAGATGATTCAGCATATCAGGATTTGTAATCTCCTGTTCTGCAGTTTCCAGATGTGCAACAGCTTGTGTTCTGGAAATATGATATGTATTATCTTTCCAATGAGCATTCCAGAGATTATCAGAATAATCCTGCTTCTTCTTAGCATCTATGTAATATCCGGGATATATCGTGTAATTATTTTTAATAAGTAAATAAATATTCTATGATTATTATGTGGATTTTTGGTGAATTATCTGTTAAGTGGTATCGGTACTTGGATATTTAAATATGATAAAATTTGAGTATTTTAATTTTTATATGTCCAAAATAAAGTGTAGATAATTGTGGTATTTTTCTATTAATTTTTATGTTGTTATATGATTTTATAAATGATTTATGAATTTAATAAAAAAATTGAGTATTTATAAATTATTTTGTATAATCGGGAACTAACTGACTTCAGCCGTTTTTACGTATTTACAACCCGGAAGTCTTGGAAAAACTCCTTCCTGACCTAATTGTTATCTTCTGAGCATTTTCCATGTTTAAACTTTTTCGATCTAGAGTATGGTTTTCTCTGTGCCAGTCCCGGCACAAAATTTTCGATACAATATTCATTTCGGTAAATCAATGAAACCCGTACTTTTGAGAAACATGATATTTTGATTAAACTATTATATTATCTTCTCGTACTTCATGTAACCAAAGCATTGAGACCAAGTCTGTATGTACAAAATGTATAGTTTTGGATAATTATCCTAAAACTGGTACTGATTTAGATCTGTTTTATCATAATAAACAGTATATTTTATATCCGATATGATCCAACGGGGTACCAATATTCCGTTAATATAAATAGCCTTTACAGTATTTTATTTTGTACAGAAAATCATTTGCAGTCAGTTAAATATATAATTTCCAGAGAAAAACAGTATATTTATAATAGTTTCTGAGAATCAAACACAAGTTTCAAGGCGTTATTGATATCCGATTTTGAAGCTCGAGTAACCAAATCGAAGGTATTAAAGAGTACTATCAGATTCTATAAGCCATAACACTGCAGAATCATCTGAAGAAGCGAGACGTAGGAAAGGGAAGCAGATAGTCGGTGAGTAAGAGTCAGTGAACGAAAGCAAGAGAAGTGTTAGCGAATCGAGATAAGGCAAGTACTTATGAACCTTTCTCGAGATATATATCATGTGATTACTAAAATATCTTGATATATGTTTGGAATAGTTATGTTTTATATTGCAAGTGCTGTGAAGCACGTCACCCTAAACCTTGATTCCAGTTATTGATCTTTGAACCGTAAGCCTTATTCTTTGTAAACCATTGATTGTTGAATACCCATATGCGAACCATAGATATACGATAGTACTCCACAAATATATATAAACTAAATACCGATCACTGAACTGGAATTGTTTAACCTACATACCTTCATACCTTATATATCAGAAGACTAATCCTAATAACCACGAGACCTTGATTCTTCTGATATCTTTTTCTTTTACCGGCTGAAAGCCAATCCTTGTTATTGGTCATATTTTTTCTTTTTTTAAAATAAAAATGTTGCAAACCATGTTATGCTTTAAGACTAGTGTTATTTATGATTTTGTTTACTGATTTACATTTTTTTATTTTTTTATTGTTATAGAATTAGATTGTATTATAAAATGTGGACCATATTCGTGGTCAGACCAGATTAGTGGTCATGTTAGGCCAATGTGTGCCTTGGATCCAGTAATTAGACAGAGTTGTGTGCCATGCTTGGGGTTAGTACGTGACTGATCAGCAGCCTAACCTTGGTTTTTAAAATAAAAATTGAATATCCAATTCTAATCATTGGTTATAAAGAAACTTGATAACCTAATATTATTTCATTTGATCATTATTTAACCTCAGTATTGTCATTGTGACTTGCTTAACTAGTTAGCTCATTTGTACGATTCTGTTTATGTTCTTTTCCAGTTAATAAGGAATCAGTTGGTAGCGAGAATCCCCAATCAACTGTGCGAGCTATCATTTAGATTGAGCAGAATAAGCTAGCTGAAGATTTTTGTAATAGTTTAAGTTTGAAAGTTTGTACGAATGTTTAGTATTCAGATGTAAGTTTGAATAGTTGGGATTTGGAACGTTTGTAATATAAGTAAGGTTGTGGCTTGTGTTCATACTTTAACCTGTTGCGATCCATGGATGAAGGTAAGTAGGGTCACTACATATTATTATTATCTTTATTATTGTCATAAACAGGTACATATATATTGTGTGTTTGTGTGTTGTGGACCCCAAACTTCTAACCCGGATTTGGAGGGCGCCACAGGTTTGGTATCAGAGCTACAGGTTATAAGTCACTAACACAAGCTTAGATTGTCGGGAATGGGTAGAGGGTTAGGATTAGAAGTAAGGAATAGAAAGATAGAAAGTTGAGAGGTTGAGTGCGACTGTATAATAGGTGTTAATATGATTCGTGTTGTGGTTCGAGATTCTTATCTTGCAGTGTGATTTTTAGATAGCAGCGATGGAAGAGTCCTTTATTCCAATGCCAGCTGATCATTCTGAGCCTTCAGTTGGAGGACCGTCATCTGATCTCATCCTACTCTTCCACCGGTGTTATCTATACTACCTCATGTTATAACATTTGTACCATTTCAGTCTACCCCCACACCCTGTTCCTTACTATCATATGAGGCTCTTCTTTCGGAGCGAGAGGCCTTGTTGGCACAGATTCAGGAGCTACAACACATTGTGAGGATTATAGTGCGAGGGAGCTTCGAGAGGAGATTCATGTGACTTGGAGGGTTCTTGAGGCTAGACTGCATGGAGCTACTTGTGCATATGCAGGCCCTGATGCTCTTATGGGTTGGGCCATAGAGGTGATAGAGGATTTTGCGAGGCTTGGTGGACCAGAGTTTTCCTAGAGCTAGAGACAGAGATGCTGAGACATAGTTGATGTGGTAGTTTTTATATGTATATTAGTGTGTAGTGTGTATTAGCAGACTTTTGGCTTGTATATATAGATTAGACTTGCTGACTAGTATGTAGGCTTGTTGTACCCTTTTGCTTTTGCTGAAGCATTTTCACGCTTGAACTATTGTTATTGATTGAAAACTAGGGTGTATTAACTGCTGTATTTATTACTAGGGTTCATGAGTTTCGAGGCTCAATTTGACTGATCTTGTGTTTCGTGGCTCAATCTTCCTTAACAAGATGCCTACGTACCTTGCTGATTGCCAAGGATCAAGTCAAAAAACGTAGTTCTGATGGATTGGGGTGAGACCCCTTATATAGATGTTGGGAGTCCTTGAATTGGACTAGGGTTATGAGACTTGGGGGACAAGTCTCAGAATTTGGATAGACTTTGGAGTCCTAAAGGAATCAGAATCCTTGTTGGTTTGGGTGCCCTCCAGGCTATCTTTCATAGAGTTACATTACTGATTGGACTCATTTAATGAGCTGTTTATCCTCCCTATTTATTAATTATGAAATTAATAAATATTCAGGGTTATTGGGCCTTCTTTGTTCCGTCAGGCCTGTTCAATGTGTTTAAACTTCTTGGGCCTGATCAATGTCATACATATGGCTTTCTTTAATGGGCCTTTGTAATTAATGCAACATTAATGACGTAATTAAGGTTTATTTTTCCCTATCATTTGCCCCGTAACTTCTGGGAAATCGTAAAAGATTTCTTAGAAGTTAAGTTCATTTGTTCCCTTATATGGTATCATTTTTGCGTAAGGTGTGGAGTGACCTACACAATTACAACGATTTGCCTGGTTCGTGGCTTTATGTTTTTTATTGGGCCTCCCCTATTGTTTTCTTCCCTAATTCTAGGAATTTTTCCTTAATTTCTGTGATTTATCCTTAATTTTCAAAATTTATTCTTTATTTTTCAGAATTTATCTTTAATTTCCAGGATTTATTCTTAATTTTTCAGAATATATCCTTAGTTTTTCAAAATTTATCCTTAATTTCCAGGATTTATTCATAATTTTTCAGAATTTATCCTTAATTTTTCAGAATTTATCCTTAATTTTTTAGAATTTATCTTTAATTTCTAGGATTTATTCTTAATTTTCAGCCTTTTTTCGACCTGGATCCTAGTCGAAATTCTGGCTAGCTCCTGGTGCCTAGTTGAATACAAACGACCAGGATCCACGACCAGGAATTCGACCTGGATCCTAGTCATTTTAACGTCCTGGATCCTGGTCGAAATTTTGGCATATTCTTGGCTCCTAGTCGAATACAAAAGACCAGGATTCATGACCAGGGCTTCGACCTCGATCCTAGTCGAATAAACGACCTGGATCCTGGTCGAATTTTTGGTCATTTTTTGGTTCCTGTTCAAAGTCAAATGAGCAGGATCCACGACCAGGAATTTGACTTGGAACCTAATCGATTTAACGACTTGGATTCTGGTCGATTTTTTGGCCATTTTTTGGCTCCTGTTCGAAATCAAATGAGCAGGATCCATGACTAGGAATTTGACTTAGATCCTAGTCAATTTAACGACCTGGATTCTGATCGATTTTTTGGCCATTTTTTGGCTCCCGTTCGAAGTTAAATGAGCAGGATCCACGATCAGGAATTCGGCCTGGATTTTGGTCGATTAATTTTTCCAAATCCCATTTTGGTTTGGGCCATGAATTGGGTTTTATCCAAATTCTATTTTGATTTGGGCCTTTTATTTTTCCAAATTCTATTTGGATTTAGGCCTTGAATTGAGCCTTCTTATTTTTCCAAATCCTATTGGGATTTGGGCCTTGAATTGGGCCTTCTTATTTTTCCAAATCCAATTTTGGTTATATATATTTCTTCGATTCCTCCAGAATTCTCAAGAAGGTTCTGGAATGTTCCAGACTTTGGGCTTTTTCTTTGGGCCTCTGTGTTTATGGGCTTTTCAACTTCTCCTTTTTACCAATATAAGTAAGTGAGGTGAGTCATTTCACCTCACTTCTCATTTTTTGTTTCCTTGACTTCTCCTCCTCTCTCTCTAAAAAACCCTAGGTCTTTTTCTCAGAGCTTTCAAACCCTTCCATCAATTTTCTTCAGGCTCTCCAAACTCCCAGGTATATTTCTTGTATTCTTCTTATTTCTCCCAAACTTGTATTTTAATTTCGTGTTTTGCATAAATTTCCTATATATTTATGCTTTCCATACTTCATAGGCCTCGAACATATGCCTCGAATTATGCCTGAATATGTTTCAAATGCACTTTCTTAAATGGAAGATAAGAGAATAACTCGTTTGGCAAAAATCAACGTGGCCAAGAAGTAAATGAGTTCCCTATTCGATCAAGGTATTCCTCCTTGATTGATATGATCAACACCCGCGGGGATGAGTGTGATGGCCTCAACTCCAGGGTCAGGAGTTGACGTCACCCACAATAATAATAATTTACATAATATGATCCAAACCATTAATAATACATAACCATGACCCCTTTTACCAAGACCTTTTCCAGGTTTAAGTATGATTTAGGTTACAACTATTACAAAATTGACTTACAACAAACCATCCTAACGCAACTAACTTAATACATCAACTCAACAGCCCATCTATGGTCCAACACAACTACCTCAGAGGAGCCTGATACGGATGGAACTGGAACTATGCCCCGACTATGACGAAAGAATCTTCTAAGCATTTGCAAAAAAAAAATACAAAACATTCTGCAAGGGTGAGCAATCAATTGCTCAGTAGTACAATTATATGAATAACAAGTAAAATGATTTAAAGTAAAGCAATTATAGGAAAAAAATTCATAACTTGCTAGAAAACAAGTAAAACATGTATAAACTGGATATTCAAAGCTAGCATGCTCTGTAAAACAATAACATCGGTCGTGTGCAATGTATAAATACCAGAGTCCAATTTTAGCATGCTATTTTCCTTTCCAAAACCACTGTTCCATTACAGGAACCATAAAACCACATGTCCCGTTACGAGGACCACAAAACCATTTTTTCCGTTACTGGAACCACAATCACAATCAGATATGTATTGGATGTTATCTAGGGACGGCTGATCAGGCCTCCACACAAATTATCTAGGATAGTTGGTCAGGCTATCACACAAAATATGTAGGAAAGCTGATCGAGTTTCACACAAAATAACTGGATCCGCAGAGACTAGCTAGGTCATTGATTAACTATGTTGGACTAATCGGTTATGTAATGCGCGCAACCAAATTAGCCACTTATGCAACGTTATCGAATATCTGATTCATTTTATCCAGTTTTCAAATCCACTTTTACCTATCTCTTTTCAAAACAATTTAATCACAACACACTATTCAAAACTTCCTTTCATTTCAATCACATTTTAGAGATAGGTATTTTTAGAAGTTACTTTTCCCTAAAAACACATTTAAACAACATTTTAAAATACAGGGGATACGTAACTTAAAACATTTTTGTTCCATTACGAGATTAAAACATTAGCTATTCACATATACTGAACCATAAAAGAATGGTCAGGGGTACTTGCCTTGCAGAGCTTATAACTATCACTGACTGATTTTGGACTGACTTGGACGCTCGGCTTTATCACCTTATTATCAGACTATCCTGGATCCGACTTGAATACTCAGGTCCTTCGCTTGGAACCTTACTGAGTTTGTCGACTGATCAATAGATTATCGTTAGTCCAACGCCACTCTCGGGCCTTCCGACTATAACCTACAGAGTCAAAATACCCTAATTTAGACATTCGATTATGCTTGACATATCCTCACTAACAATCTACCCGTACGTTAACAAAACCCGACTCATAATCATACCTCTTAATACAATACACATAGCAATCAGGGTTCACGTACTCAAAACTCGACTCGATATTCATTTTCGGAAAACACATATACTAGTCACTTAAGGAAACAAGTTTTCAGTTCTATTTTACAAAATATTTTATTTATAATTATATAGCTATATACATTCGACTGGTATTTCCAATATTTTACAGGATACGCTTCCGAAAATCGGGCAGCGTCTCCTTTATTTATTGGACTAACCGTCAAACACAATCGACGTCTCAATAATCAACAACCTCAATCCAAACTAGTCAATTTCACAATTACAATCACACTTCACAATCCCATTTATAAATTCAACTTCGATATAACATAACAAATTGCTCATTCCGAGAAAATAAAATTTTACACTAGATATTATTTTATTATTTATTTATATTAGGACTTAGAATCACGTCATCACAGTCCACCGTCAGCTCACAAATGTTCATCACTGACGGCGGCGAATATCGCGGGTACCTGATTAAATTCAGGTTGCCATCGCGTACTTCACCGATTAACTAAACAATTACCGCACTAAAATCATTTCATTTCACGAATTTCCATCAATTAATCTCTGCAAGAAAAATTGGTAAAATAATTTAATAAAATAAGAATTCACACAGAACAATTTAAGACAACCAAACACATAACATACACGCGCGTATGCGCACAGATATATACAACCGGCCGCCATACAGGAAATTTTGGCAGCAACTGGAGAAATCGCGCACAACCCACCACAAATTACACACATACACATGTGTACATATATATCTATAAGTAATATTAAGCCATGCATGACCAGAAAGCAGTCGGCGGCCATCTTCACCGGAGGAGACACGCGGCAAGAGAGCAAATCAAGCAAGACAGGAGCAAGGCGGCCGAAACAAACATAAAAGAAAACAGGGCAACGACGCCTGAACTCACCACTGTGGAGAAAAATACGGGGAAGAAAGAAGAACATAGAGAGATTGTCGGGTATAAAAGAAAGCAGCGGGTGCGGGAAAAGAATGGGTAGGATAGGATTTTCTCTTCTTTTTCTATTATAACAATAGGTAGCAATTGAGATGCTAACAAACTGCCATATTGCTGACAATTAGTAGGAATAAGATACGTGTCAAAAAATTAATATGTATCCTTATCAAGCCCAAATTTTTATCCAATATTCTGCGTTTTAACGAACCATTGCACGGGTGAAAATAACTCAAAAATTACCAAGATAGTTTTAAAATGTTTTAAATATCCCGAAGTTAATAAAACTTAAATTTCAAAATTTTATATCATTTTTGGGATGCAACTTATACCCGCATTTAACGATTAATCGAACCAACGTGCGGGTGAATTTAATCTCAAAAATTTCCAAAATAATTTTAAAATTCTCGGAATAATCTAAACTTAGTAAAATATGAGTTTCGTAATTTTTGAAGAATCTTGGAATTAAATACTAATTTTTCAAATAAATGTAATCAGAAAATCATTTAAAGATAAATAATTAATAAAATATTGATTTCTTAATTTTATAAAATCCTAAAAATAATTATTGAAATTATAAAATTATAAAAATAATTTTAGAGATAATCTAAATATTCATGCAAATAAATTTGCATTAAATCCTCTTTTAAAAGCGAAAACAAGTCAGTATAACTCGATAATTAATTACGTAAATAAATCCTGCACATCGCAATTCACACATACCAATAATAAAAAATAAACATCTGTCAAAACCCATATACATATTTCATTTAATTATTTATTCAGCAATTACACTCTTAAAATAATACCAAATATACGAGTTGTTATATCCTTCCCCCTTAAAAAGATTATGTCCTCAGAATCTTAACTAACTAAACCAATGAGGATATTTGTCAAGCATATCTGACTCTAACTCCCAAGCAGACTCTTCTACTCGAGGATTATTCAAAGCATACTCACTATAGATATAAACCCATTTTTAACTTAGTTTCCAAACATTCGAACACCTCTTTACTCCTTTCCATCAGTTAAGGCTGGAAAGTAACCTCGTATATTCACTTCTTATCACCTTCAGGTATTTGAACTTCAATTTTCACTCTTTTCAATTCTTTTATTAATTCCTCAGTGATCTTAGTCACATTCAATCCTTCCCTTCTGCACAAGGTATTTTTACTATACCGGCTGGCTTAAATAGTCGTTAGTGGAATAATCGGAATCTTTTGTTAATCTCAACCCAAAATTCATACTTGAAAACCTAACGTATAGTTACTTCCCTTTTAATCTTCGTAGGAAAATACTTGGGCGTTCTGCACAAAATTTCTTAATCTTGAATAGCTGAGGATGTTATCAATAAATACGATTTACTTACCCAAGTACTCCTTATACACCCTGTTCACTGACGGATACACTTGTTAATCCAAATAACATTACCAAAAATTGTACTGCCCATATTTTATTCTATCCGCAGTTTTCGATACGTATTCGCCATTTTGATAATCTCTCGTTAACAGTACATAATCTCATAATTTCATTCCTCTTCTCTCATAGCATCACTGGTGCGCCCCACAGGGATATATCTGGTATGATCGCCTCCCTTTCTGATAATTTCTGTAATTACTTAATTAATTACTTCATTCCCATTGGCCTCTGGAGAGACTCCAGGGCGTTTATTCATTACTCGAACTTCTTCTAACTTAAATACTTTTTTTTCTTCATATCTCTACATATGGTGAATCTACCTTATATCCTTGGCTCATTAATTCCTTCTTTCACATGATTGGAAGAACTTCTTATCCCGAAAACCGATACCGTTTAGATTAGTTTTTACAAATAAACGTGCCGTTTTATATCCGGAATGATCCAACGGGATACTTATTTTCCGTAATTATAAATATCCTTTTTCCGTATTTTAATTCGTATCAAAATCATTTGCAGATAGTTAATTCTATAATTTTTAGAGAAAAACCCTAATTACATAAACTGTTCTAAGAATCAAACAACAAAACGAAGGCGTTACCGATCTCTGTTTTCAAAGCTTGAGTAACCAAAATGAAGGATTTGAAGTGTTCTATCAGATTCTTAGCTTTGTTTCACTGCAGAATCAAAGGTTTATTTTCTGAAATTTTATTTATTTTCGAATTAAATTTATTAAAAATATGAATATTTGTTCGGATGATTGTTTGTATGATTTGATGATTGCGTGTTGTAGAGCTTGTTTTCCTGATGATTTTGATATATTATACGTCTGATTTGGAGTTCAATAACATGTTCAAATTTGAGTTTGATTTTCGAATTTTAAAATTAGGGTTTATAACCCGTATGAATGTTCTGAATTGAAATTTGGGGGTTTTTTATTCTGAAATAGATTGATGTTGTGGTATAGTGTATTGTATTCTCTGTGAAATTTGCAATCTAGTCGTACAAGTTTCATGAATCAACGAGGTCTGTAGAGAAGGGAGTTGTGTTTTGAAGTTTACGTCGAACCCGCCAGAAACCGATGAGTTTCTTGATCAAATTTCGGCCAAGTCTGGGGTTATTGATGAATTTTGATTGCAGATATAGGTTCCTGGTGTTATGTAGTTTAATTCTAGAGGTGATGGTGGTGGGAGGATGCCGGAGGTGAGTTCTCCGACCACCCCCGACTTTTCTGGCGACTAGAACTGAAAAATTGCAGTTTGGTCCCTGTACTTTTGAAAACGATGAAGTTTGGTCCCCCAGGTTTCCAGACATTGCAAAAATTGGATTCCTCTTTTAAACATGTTTAAAAATTATATTTCCTATTTATTTTTATTATAAAAATTTGTTTTTAATTTCTGAAAATTCTAAAAATTAGTATTTTAATTCCGAAAATTATTTTTAATTCAGAAATAAATCTGAATTAATTAGTTAATTAATTTCAGTTAATTTTTAATCGATTAATTTGTCAATTAATTTTGAAATTAATTGATTTATTGATTTAATTAATTATTAATTGATTTTAATTAATTATTTAATTAGATATAATTACGTAAAAATGATTTAAAAATTTCGAAAAATAGTTTCGAGCTTTAAAATATTATTTTAAATTATTTCCAAGGCTCGATAATTAGTATAAAATTGTTTCGGAGCCAGAATTGGCCAACCGAACCCTGTTTATTAACCCGAAATTGATCCAACGACCCGTTTTAATTCCGAAAAATGTTTTAAAAATCATTTCAATTACCCGAAAGCCTATTTATGACCCGAGACTTCTTTATAAATAATATGTCATTGATTATGTGATGTATTATGTGTTATATGTGACTTGTTGATTGACTATCGGTCTATACATTCGGTGTTTACTTGATTATTGCATAACTTTCAATCCGTTAATCGGATTTGGGTAAAACGAAGGGTAGATAGAAGTATGTGTTGAATAGAATCCTACGAGTTGATGATTGATAGATGCTTATAATATGTGAGCAGAAGAGGCAAGACGTAGGAAAGGGAAACAGGTAGTTGAGGAGTAAAACGATTGTGATTGGAAGCGAGTGCAGGATAGTAAGCTAATACCAGGCAAGTGTTCTGAACTTTCTCGAGATATTGTAGTACTTAATAGTCTTGTTGACATTGCAAGTGCTTTGAAGCACAGAAACCTAAACCCTAATTTCAGTTATTGTTCTTGAGCTATGAACCATATTCTTTGTAAGCCATTAATTATTGTATACCCAAACACGAACCACAAATCTACGATACTACTCCACAAATACATAGAAACTAAATACTAAACACTGAACTGAATTATTTTATACTCAACCCATGGTATCTTATGCTTTGAAAGACCAAATTCTTGAAACCCTGAAACATTGATTCCTTTGTTATCCAATTCTTTCATTACCCAACATCCAAGCCTTGAAAGTACCTTGTTGATCCACACAAGGGTTGAAACCGTTTCATTGTTAAACACTCACTGTTGTTAATGATTCTGATTATTGTTTATTATTGTTTAATTTTGTTATTATGTTAGAATTGGATTGTTTTTATAAAATTGTGGACCAGATTCGTGGTTAGACCATATAATGCTCAAGTTAGGCCAATGTATGCCTTGGATCCAGTAGTTAGAGCAATGATGTGTGCTTTGCTCGGGGTTAGTGCGTGACTGATCAGCAGCCTAACCTTGGTTTTAAAATAAAAATATAGTATTTAATTCTAAATCATAATCCATTGTTCACTGGATATCATAACCATATTCACTTGATGATCATTATTCTCAGTTTTGTCATTGTGACTTGCTGAGCTAGTTAGCTCATTTGTGCGATTTTGTTTATACTCTTTCTAGTTAAAAAGGAACCAGTTGGTAGCAAGGATCCCCAGTCCAGTGCGAGAGCTAGGGATTAAGGTTGTTGAAGCTAAGCTAGTAGGCTTCTTTTGGAATAATGTAAATTTTAAAAGTTTGTAATATGTTTAATACTCAGTTTGAGTTTGAATGGTTAGGATTTAATCGGTATGTAATATATTAGTGTGTTTGGCTTGTATGCATACTTTAACCTGTTGCGATCCGTGGTAGTTGGTAAGTAGGGTCACTGCATATTATTATTATTATCTTTATTAATGTTATAAGCAGGTTGTAAACAGTGTGTGTGTGGACCCCATACTTCTGACCCGGGTTTGGAAGGCGCCACAGGTTTGGTATCAGAGCTACAGGTTATAAGTCACTGACACAAGCCTAGGTTGACGGGAATGGGTAGAGGGTTAGGATTAGAAGTAAGGAATAGAAAGATCGAACGTCGAGAGGTTGAGTGCTTCGGTATATCAGGTATTAGTGTAATTCACGTTATGGTTTGAGATTCTGATATTACGGTATGATTTCAGATAGCAGCGATGGCTGACTCTTTTATTCCCGTATCAGCTGATCACTCAGAGCCTTCAGTTGGAGTGCCATCTTCGGATTCACGTCCTGTTGTTCCAGCAGTGTTGGCTATACTACCTCCACCTGTGTTGCAGCCCGTACCACTGTAGGCTATTCCACCTCCAGGCATGAGGCCACCTATCAGAGGACCCCCACCAGCTGATCCAGTCTACATTTCCCCCAGTTCCTTACTACCGGTATGAGGCTCTTCTATTGGAGTGTGATTCCTTGTTGGCCCAGATCAGAGAGCTACAGCATATCATTAGGACTACTGAGGTTGATCGTGGTGTGAGGGAACTTCGAGAGGAGATTCATGTGACACGGAAGGTTCTTGGGGCTAGGCTGCATGGAGCTACATTACCTGGCAGAGGCCCTGATGCACTGATGGGCTGGGCTACTGAGGTGATGGAGGACTTTGAGAGGCTGGCAGGACCAGAGTTTCCCTGGAGCTGAGTCAGAGATTCAGAGATGGAGATGCTGAGCAGTGTTGTTATGGTTATGTAGTATGTACAGTAGTGTGTAGTGTGTATCAGTAGACTTTTGAGTTGTCTTTATAGACTAGCTATGCTGACTAGTGAGTAGGTTGTTGTACCCTTTTGCTTTTACTTCCGAAGCGTCTTTACGCTTGTACTACCTAAAACTTTTGATCTATATATATCAGTACCTTTTTCCTTTCCAGCACTGTCATTTACTTTATCACACTTGTTTTACTTTACCTTATTTATTGCACCAGTTATACCCTGTGGTACCATGTACCCTGTTTTCCATAACTGTTTATATTCTGTAAAGAAGCATGCAATTTACTTAGTTACAACTGTTTTCAAAAAGAGATAATTCTATTTTACAAAACTTTTCCTTTATGCAAAGATTTGATTCAAAAGTTAAATAAATTGTTTGATTTTTTACAGAAAATGCCTCCCAGAAGAAATACCCGCACCCACACCCAGAATGAAGAAACCAACAACAACAACAATAACAACCAAGATGAGACCAACCAGAATGTGAACCCAGGACCCATAGACCCAGCAATAGCCCAGATTCTCCAAATCTTGGCACAACAAACAGTTCACCTAGCACAACAACAACAAAGACAGACCAATTCCCAGGTAACTTTCAAAACTTTTCAGGAAGTAAACCCACCAGAATTCAAGGGTTCCTTAGAGCCAATTGAAGCAAATGTATGGTTAAAGGAAATAGAGAAGGCATTTGCCTTGGTAAAAGTGAAAGATGAGCAGAAGGTTAAGTTTGCAAGTTACTATTTGAAGAATGAGGCCACCTATTGGTGGGAGATGGTGAAGATATTGGAAGGTACAGATGTTATTACTTGGGAAAGGTTTAAGGAATTATTTTTAGAAAAATATTTTCCTCAGTTTGTTCAAGACCAGATGGAGCTGAAGTTCTTAGAGTTAAAGCAAGGAACTATGTCGGTGTCAGATTATGAGAGTAAATTTGAGGAATTGTCAAGGTATGTGTCATCGTATGTTGATACTGATAGAAAGAAAGCTAAGAGATTTCAGCAAGGCTTGAAGCCATGGATCAGAGGAAAGGTAGCTATCTTTGAATTGGAAACCTATGCAGGAGTTGTACAAAAGGCTATGATTGCGGAGACAGAAAGTGAGATGTCACAGAAGGAGAAAGAGAGCAAGAAAAGGAAGGTTGAGGGAAGTGAGGGTCAGTCACAACCAGGGAAGTTTCCAAATTTTAAGAAGGGCAAGTTTCAGCCAGGGAGAAATTTTAATTTCAGGAGACAAAATGCAGGAGACGGAGGCCAGGGCAACCGTCCAGCTAATGTGAATCGGCCGAATCAGTTGAGATTAACTTTTCTAGATTGTCAAGTTTGTGGAAAGAAGCATGGAGGTGTTTGTAATAAGTTGAATGTGGTATGTTTCAAATGCAACCGGAAAGGGCACTATTCGAGGGAGTGCCGAAATCAGCCAGCAAGAGAACCAGCAAGTAAGGATCAGCTATCCGGAATCCAACAGTAAAGGTTCCGGCCATTGGATTTACGTGCTTTAAATGTGGAAAGCCAGGACATATGGCCAGGGATTGCAAGACATCAGCCCCAGTCAGTAATGAATTAAGGATTATGGGATCTACCCTAGCAGTGAATGAGACTCCAAGGGCTAGAGTTTTTGACATGTCGGTGAAGGATGCGATCCAAAATACGGATTTCGTGGCAGGTACGCTTAATATGAATTCCTTATGTGTCAAAGTGTTAATAGATTCGGGAGCAACTCGATCATTTATTTCACAAGATTTTGTTAGTAAGTTAAATTGTCCAGTTGAGTGTTTAAATGAAATAATGACTGTGGAATTAGCAAATCAAGAACGTGTATCTGTTAATCAAGTTTGTGGGAATTGTGAGATTGAGATTTCTGGTAGTAGGTTTTGTGTAGATTTGATACCATTTAAGTTAGGAGAATTTGACGTTATATTAGGGATGGATTGGTTATCTAAGCACGATGCGCAGATAGATTGTCGAAATAAGAAGGTAATGGTGAAGACGCCTGATGAAAGGATAATAACGTTCAAGGGTCAAAACAAGTAAAGAAGTTTTTAATGATGATTCAAGCCAAGAAGTTACTACGGCAAGGATGTGAGCATTTCATGGAATATGTGATTGACAAAAGTCAAGAACCAACAAAACTTGAAGATATTCCAGTTGTGAATGAATTTCCAGACGTATTTCCCGACGAGTTACCAGGACTTCCTCCAGATAGAGAAATTGAATTTGCGATCGACTTAGCACCTGGAACAGAACCAGTATCCAAGGCCCCGTACAGAATGGCACATATTGAGATGAAAGAGCTAGCGAAGTAATTGCAAGAGGAGTTAGAGAAAGGAGTAATCAGACCCAGTGTGTCCCCATGGGGCGCACTGGTATTATTTGTCAAGAAGAAAGATGGAAGCATGAGACTGTGCATCGACTATAGGGAGCTCAACAAGCTGACAATCAAGAACAAGTATCCGTTACCCAGAATTGACAATTTGTTCGACCAGTTGAAGGGAGCCAAGTATTTCTCCAAAATTGATTTAAGATCAGGATATCATCAACTAAAGATCAAGCCAGAAGATATATCAAAGACAGCTTTCAGAACAAGGTATGGACATTACGAGTTTTTAGTGATGTCTTTTGGGTTGATCAATGCCCCGGCAGCGTTTATGGACCTGATGAACAGAATTTTCAAGGAGTATTTGGATAAGTTTGTTATTATATATATAGACGATATTTTAATCTATTCAAAGACGGAAGAGGATCATGCGGAACATGTGAGAACGGTTTTGGAGATTTTAAGGAAAAAGAAGTTATATGCTAAATTCTCAAAGTGTGAGTTTTGGCTACAGGAAGTTCAGTTCTTAGGGCACATAGTTAGTAATGAAGGGATCAAAGTGGACCCGGCAAAGATTGAGGCAATTATGAATTGGGAGAGACTGAAAACACCCACCGTGGTAAGAAGTTTCTTAGGATTGGCGGGATATTATCGTCGATTTGTTCAAAATTTCTCGAGGATTGGCACACCATTAACAAAGCTTACACCAAAGAATGAGAAGTTTATATGGAACGACAAATGTGAGGAAAGTTTTCAGGAATTGAAGCGACGATTAATCACGGCACCTGTTTTGTCACTTCCAGATGATCAAGGGAATTTCGTAATTTATAGTGATGCTTCTTACAAAGGATTAGGATGTGTTCGTATGTAGCACGACAAGGTGATTGCGTATGCGTCAAGGAAATTGAAACCACACGAACAAAAGTATCCTACTCATGATTTGGAACTAGCAGCCATAGTGTTTGCTTTGAAGATTTGGAGACATTATCTGTATGGAGAGAAATGTGAAATTTATACGGATCACAAAAGTTTGAAGTATATATTTACCCACAAGGAACTTAATATGAGGCAAAGGAGATGGTTAGAGTTGATCAAGGATTATAATTGCTCGATTAATTATCATCCCGGTAAAGCGAATGTTGTAGCAGACGCGTTAAGTCGGAAGGAAAGGTTAAATGTGTTGTCCGTACCTGAAGAGATATATAAGGAATTTCAGAAATTGGAATTGGAGATTAGAGTTTGCAAGCCTGAGGAAGTAAAAGTGTACAGTATGATTTTCCAACCGGAATTATTAGAGAAAATAAAGAAATGTCAGGAAGATGTAATGGATCAAGATATAAATCGTTTGGTAGGGGAAAAGTTATGCACGCAGAAAGATGACCAAGGTATTCTGAGGTTTTCATCTAGAATTTGGATTCCACCGGTGACAAAGTTAAAGAATGAAATTCTACAGGAGGCACATAATTCAAGGTATTCCATCCATCCAGGAAGTACCAAGATGTATAGAGATTTAAAGAAGAATTATTGGTGGCCAGACATGAAGAGGAAAATTGCGGAATGGGTAAGCAAATGTTATACCTGTCAGAGGGTTAAAGCAGAGCATCGGAGACCAAGCGGATTGCTACAGCTATTGGAAATTCTAGAATGGAAGTGGGAACACATTGCCATGGATTTTATAGTTGGATTACCAAGGACAAGGGCTAATCATGATGCCATTTGGGTTATAGTGGATAGACTTACCAAGTCAGCTCATTTTCTGCCTATAAATGAAAGATTTTCGCTCGACAAGTTAGTCCATATGTACCTAAAGGAAATTGTAGTTTGTTATGGAGTTCCAGTGTCTATTGTATCTGATCGAGATCCAAGGTTTAATTCAAGATTTTGGAAGAGTTCTCAAGAATGTTTGGGAACAAGACTGAATATGAGTACGGCCTATCACCCCCAGACGGATGGCCAAAGTGAAAGAATGATCTAGACAATCGAGGACATGTTTCGTGTTTGTGCTATTGATTTCAAAGGAAGTTGGGACGAGCATTTACCCCTGGTAGAGTTTGCTTATAACAACAGTTATCACGCCAGCATTGGAATGCCACCCTATGAAGCCCTTTATGGACGCAAATGTAGATCTCCAATATATTGGGACGAAGTAGGAGAACGCAAGATACTTGGACCTGAACTGGTACAGCAGACAAAGGAAATTGTTGAAATTATCCAGAAGAAATTGATAGTCGCACAAGATCGTCAGAGGAAATATGCAGATCAGTCAAGGAAAGACATGGAATTTGAAGAAGGAAGCTTGGTATTATTGAAAGTATCACCATAGAAAGGACTAACGATGTTTGGAAAGAAAGGGAAGCTAAGCCCAAGATATGTCGGACCTTTTGAGATTTTAAAGCGCGTTGGCAAAGTAGCTTACGAGTTGGCGTTACCACCGCACATGGAGCACATTCACAATGTTTTTCTCGTATCGATGCTCAAGAAATATAATCCAGACTCCAGGCATGTAATAGAATATGAGCCAATAGAGCTTCAGGCAGATTTGTCTTATGTAGAGAGTCCGATAGAGATTTTAGAGGAGAGAGAGAAAGTATTGAGAAATAAAGTGGTAAAGTTAGTAAGAGTATTATGGAGAAACCCAAAGGTTGAAGAGTCAACCTGGGAATTAGAAAGTAATATGAGAGAAAAGTACCCTCATTTGTTTTCTTAGGAGATTCTGAGGACAGAATCCTTTTAAGGGGGAAGGATGTAATATCTGGGATATACCGTGTAATTATTTTTGCCAATTAAATAATTATTATGTGTGTCCAGTATCTATTCTGTGAATTAACTGTTAAGTGTTATTTGTATTTGAATATTCAAAAACAGTATTAATTGAGTATTTCAATTTTTATATGTCCAAAATAAAATATAGATAATTGTCATATCTTCCTAACTATTTTTATGTTGATTTATGAATTTATATGAATCATATGAAATTTCTAAAATCTTTTTCCGAGTATTTAAAATCTATTTTATAAAAACGGGAACCAACCGACGTCAACCGTTGTTACGTTTTTGGAACCCGAAACTCTTCCGAGAACTCCTTCCTAACCTAATTGTAATATTCCGAGCATTTTCCATGTTTCGACTTTTTCGATCCGGCGTACGGTTTGTCCTGCGCGGGTCCCGGCGCAATATTTTCGATACAGTATTCGTTTCGGTAAATCAATAAAAACCCGTATTTTCGATAAACGGGAGCTTTTTATTAAACTATCACAATTATCACTTCGTAATACGTGTAACCAGGCGCTGAGACCAAGACTGCAGTACAAATTGTACTGATTTGGATAATTATCCCGAAAACCGATACCGTTTGGATCAGTTTTTACAAATAAATGTGCCGTTTTATATCCGGAATTATCCAACGGGATAGTTATTTTCCGTAATTATAAATAGCTTTTTTCCGTATTTTATTTCGTATCAAAATCATTTGCAGATAGTTAATTCTATAATTTTCAGAGAAAAACCCTAATTACATAAATTGTTCTAAGAATCAAACAGCAAAACGAAGGCGTTACCGATCTCTGTTTTCAAAGCTTGAGTAACCAAAACGAAGGATTTGAAGTGTTCTATCAGATTCTGAGCTTTGTTTCACTGCAAAATCAAAGGTTTATTTTCTGAAAATTTATTTATTTTCGAATTAAATTTATTAAAAATATGAATTTTTGTTCGGATGATTGTTTGTATGATTTGATGATTGCATGTTGTAGAGCTTGTTTTCCTGATGATTTTGATATATTATACGTCTGATTTGGAGTTCAATAACATGTTCAAATTTGAGTTTGATTTTCGAATTTTAAAATTAGGGTTTATAACCCGTATGAATGTTCTGAATTGAAATTTGGGGGTTTCTTATTCTGAAATAGATTGATGTTGTTGTATAGTGTATTGTATTCTCTGTGAAATTTGCAATCTAGTCGTATAAGTTTCATGAATCAACGAGGTCTGTAGAGAAGGGAGTTGTGTTTTGAAGTTTACGTCGAACCCACCGGAAACCGGCGAGTTTCTTGATCGAATTCCGGCCAAGCCTGGGGTTATTGATGAATTTTGATTGCAGATATAGGTTCCTAGTGTTGTGTAGTTTAATTCTGGAGGTGATGGTGGTGGGAGGATGCCGGAGGTGAGTTCTCCGACCACCCCCGACTTTTCCGGCGACTGGAACTACAAAATTGCAGTTTGGTCCCTGTACTTTTGAAAACGATGAAGTTTGGTCCCCCAGGTTTCCAGACTTTGCAAAAATTCGATTCCTGTTTTAAAAATGTTTAAAAATTATATTTCCTATTTATTTTTATTATAAAAATTCATTTTTAATTTCTGAAAATTCTAAAAATTAGTATTTTAATTCCGAAAATTAGTTTTAATTCAGAAATAAATCTGAATTAATTAGTTAATTAATTTCAGTTAATTTTTAATCGATTAATAGGTCAATAATTTGGAAATTAATTGATTAATTTATTTAATTAATTATTAATTGATTTTAATTAATTATTTAATTAGATATAATTACTTAAAAATGATTTAAAAATTTTGAAAGATAGTTTCGAGCTTTAAAATATTATTCTAAATTATTTCCAAGGCTCGATAATTAGTATAAAATTGTTTCGGAGCCATAATTGGCCAACCAAACCTTGTTTATTAACCCGAAATTGATCCAACGACCCGTTTTAATTCCGAAAAATATTTTAAAAATCATTTCAAATACCCGAAAGCCTATTTATGACCCGAGACTTCTTTATAAATAATATATCATTATGTGATGTATTATGTGTTATATGTGGCTTGTTGATTGACTATCGGTCTATACATTCGGTGTTTACTTGATTATTGCATAACTTTCAATCCGTTAATCGAATTTGGGTAAAACGAAGGGTAGATAGAAGTATATGTTGAATATAATCCTATGAGTTGATGATTGATAGATGCTTATAATATGTGAGTAGAACAGGCAAGACGTAGGAAAGGGAGACAGGTAGTTGAGGAGTAAAACGATTGTGATTGGAAGCGAGTGCAGGATAATAAGCTAATACCAGGCAAGTGTTATGAACTTTCTCGAGATATTGTAGTACTTGATAGTCCTGTTGACATTGCAAGTGCTTTGAAGCATAGAAACCTAAACCCTGATTTTAGTTATTGTTCTTGAGCCATGAACCATATTCTTTCTAAGCCATTGATTATTGTATACCCAAACACGAACCACAAATCTATGATACTACTCCACAAATACATACAAACTAAATACTAAACACTGAACTGAATTATTTTATACTCAGCCCATGGTATCTTATGCTTTGAAAGACCAAATTCTTGAAACCCTGAAACATTGATTCTTTTGTTATCCAATTCTTTCATTACCCAACATCCGAGCCTTGAAAGTACCTTGTTGATCCACACAAGGGTTGATACCCTTTCATTGTTAAACACTCACTGTTGTTAATGATTCTGATTATTGTTTATTATTGTTTAATTTTGTTATTATGTTAGAATTGGATTGTTTTTATAAAATTGTGGACCAGATTCATGGTCAGACCATATAATGGTCAAATTAGGCCAATATGTGCCTTGGATCCAGTAGTTAGAGCAATGCTGTGTGCTTTGCTCGGGGTTAGTGCGGGACTGATCAGCAGCCTAACCTTGGTTTTAAAATAAAAATATAGTATCCAATTCTAAATCATAATCCATTGTTCACTTGATATCATAACCATATTCACTTGATGATCATTATTCTCAGTTTTGTCATTGTGACTTGCTGAGCTACTTAGCTCATTTGTGCGATATTGTTTATACTCTTTCCAGTTAAAAAGGAACCAGTTGGTAGCAAGGATCCCCAGTCCAGTGCAAGAGCTAGGGATTAAGGCTGCTAAAGCTGAGCTAGTAGGCTTCTTTTGGAATAATGTAAATTATAAAATTTTGTAATATGTTTAATACTCAGTTTGAGTTTGAATGGTTGGGATTTAATTGGTATGTAATATATTAGTGTGTTTGGCTTGTGTGCATACTTTAACCTGTTGCGATCCGTGGTAGTTGGTAAGTAGGGTCACTGCATATTATTATTATTATCTTTATTAATGTTATAAGCAGGTTGTGAATAGTGTGTGTGTGGACCCCAAACTTCTGACCCGGGTTTGGAAGGCGCCACAAAATTTGTTTTACTCACACATTCTTTGGTATAAACAGCTTAGACGCTTCTGAACCAAATAAAACTTTAACAGGTATGGGGTTGAGAGAAAATGCACCTGCAACTACGTCTAAGTCCTAGGCGCTCGATCTCTTTGTCATTTTGAATGTTCTGCCTCTAGCTGTGCTGGATGTTGGCCCTTGGGATATAGTATCTTGAGTAACTGTTCCACAACTCCTTGTAATATGCCCAACTTTCCCAGAATTGTAACACATAACCCCTAGATTTTCTGGATTGCATTCCGATGCATAATGACCCTTATGACCATATTTGAAACATTATACATTCTTTTTGCACGAACCACTGTATTTCCTGTCACAGGACTTGCAATCTACTGCTGACTTGACTGACTGGGCTGGAGTGGAAGCAACTGAAGTAGCACTAGACCTAGCCTAAGAGAAACTCTGTCTCTGGAATCTTTTACTCATGTTTCGGCCAAACCAATTCTGAAACTCCTGACTGGATTCTCCTTGGTCTGCCCCGTCTATAACACCTTCATACTTCCTTTTCTTATCACCCTCTTCCTTAACAGCCAACTTCTGGTCACTTTCCATTACTAGGGCGGCCTGAACTATATAAGAGTAAATCTTGAGTTGCAATGCCACAACTCCTCTGCGAATTTTAGGATTCAACCCTTGTTGAAACCTCCTTGCCTTTTGGGTCTCCGTACTTACATATTCAGGAATTAATCGGGCCAATTCTGTAAACTTGGCCTCATACTCCAACCCGCTTCTTTCACCTTATTTCAGTTCTAAAAACTTGACTTCCAACTGATTTCTTAGACAATCTGGAAAATACTTCTCCAAGAACAATTCTATAAATCTCGTCCAAGAAACAGGGCATTCTCCTTCCAATGCACGATTAGATTCCTACCAATAATTTGCTTCATTCTTAAGAAAGTAACTCGCATAATCCGTTTTAAGATCATCGATCACCTGAGTTAGGGTAAATGCCTTTTCCACTTCCTTAAGCCAATTTCTGGCAGTAACATGGCCCCCTTCACCTTTAAACTCTAGGGGCTTAACAGAGTGGAAGAACTTAAAACTAGTAGTTTGGTTGGGCTCTCTTTGCTGATATTGTTATTGCTGAATCTGTTGGATTAACTGCAACTACTATTGTTGCTGCTTACGCAACAAATCTAGAATTTCATTTATAGCTGGACCCTCAGCAAAACTATTACTATTTTCTTTAGATTGGGTAGCTTTCTTGGGTGGCATTTTCCTGAAATATAACGGGGAATTTATTCAAAAACATAACGAGGATGTATAACAAAAATATCACCGTTCAAACGGTGCACCTGTGTCAGGAAAATGCTGCCCAATCAAAGCACCCATGTCTTTATTATCAGGATCCATTTATAAAAGATATCTAGATTAACAACACTAGCAACAATAACAACGATAACAGTAGCAGAATCAACAATAGTGCAGAGAAACTGAATTATAAAGATACTAAACACTATAGCATGACTTTTCAATCTAACAACAATTGATCAACGTCCCAGCACCATTAAGAATACAACATTAAGAATTTGATATACCGCGAAACTAGACGGACTATACTAGTCACCAACCAAAAAGGGTAAACTGGTAGGTCAAGTCAAACTTAAGGAATCCTGGACTTGGCTAACGTACTAGCCTGAGTTTCAATCAACCATCCCTTCCGAGGAGATTTCTTATCTCTTGCAAATAACCCATCTTTTCTAAAGCTCAACCTTCAATATCGAATCATGAATCCTCTCTACTATTTTCATTTCTGAAGTAGCAACCAGATGTAAAACTTCTATCCCTCCGGACAATCAACTCTTATTTACTTTCAATAACCAGGGTTGTCTAATTACAAAAGCTGCTGATGATTCATTGCCTCAAAACTTCAAATGAAATTTCAAAATCAAGGAATCAAGGGTACAAGGATGAAAAGTAAAGAAGACATAAATACGACTGAGGGCAACCATACAGGTACATAAGATGGCCAATCTTAGTACCGCATAGTGTACAACACATAATTTGGTGGTGTCCCACCAGACCCTTTGTCACACTGACAAACAATCAAATCATATGCATTGTCTGCCCTCAATCAACTAACAGAATCACCGAGAAAGGAAATAATATTTACATAGAAATTCACAAATAAGAAGGGGAGAATCTGATTTGTATTGAGATCAACAGAACCCTAAGTTGCTTACTTCGCATTCTTAACTTTCTCATAGGAAAAATAAGCAACTTATCAGATAGTAAACAATTATTCTAGGAACAAAATATGCCTCAAGGAAGAAATATAAGGATTCAAGATATAAACCACAGTACTGGTCCACATTCACCATGAGACTTGGTTGTCATAGCAACCGCTGACTATTATTATTCCCATATGAACTCACCGAGGTCGCACACTGGGTCCAACAACATCACTTGACATAGAAAATATGATATTTAGAAATAACGTTTGTGTCTCTTCAGCTGACATATCAAGGGTCCCTCAGAAGCTGAATTCTCTCAATCAGACTCGTTTTCTCGAGAGGAAAACTAGAAGTCTCTATCGGATATTACCAATAATACGTATACGAAGGAGACGTACTCTAGGCTAGGGCAATTCCAGCCAATCGCCAATAGACGTCAGGGTTACGTCTCGAAACCCTTGACTGGACTCGTAGACTCGCTCCTCTGATCGAGTTGTTGACTCACCACTTTATATAAACCTTCCTACACTCTTCTGACTCTACTCCTAACCTAAATCAGGGGCTCAAACCTGTAGCTCTGATACCAACTGTAACGGCCTCAACTCCGGGGTCAGGACTTGATGTCACCCACAACAATAATAATATACATAATATGATCCAAACCATTAATAATACATAACCACGACCCCTTTTACCAAGACCTTTTCCAGGTTTAAGTATGATTTAGGTTACAACTATTACAAAACTGACTTACAACAAACCATCCTGACGCAACTAACTTAATACAGCAACTCAACAGCCCATCTATGGTCCAACACAACTACCTCAGAGGAGCCTGGTACGGATGGAACTGGAACTATGCCCCGACTATGACGAAAGAATCTTCTAAGCATCTACAATACATATATACAAAACATTCTGCAAGGATGAGCAATCAATTGCTTAGTAGTACCTCTATATGAATAACAAGTAAAATGATTTAAAGTAAAGCAATTATAGGAACAAAATTCATAACTTGCTAGAAAGCAAGTAAAACATGTATAAACTGGATATTCAAAACTAGCATGCTCTATAAAACAATAACATCGGTCGTGTGCTATGTATCAATATCAGAGTCCAATTTTAGCTTGCTATTTTCCTTTCCAAAACCATTGTTCCATTGCAGGAACCATAAAACCACCTATCCCGTTACGAGGAGCACAAAACCATTTGTTCCAATACTGGAACCGCAATCACAATCAGATATGTATTGGATGTTATCTAGGGACGGCTGATCAGGCCTCCACATAAATTATCTAGGATAGTTCATCGGGTTATCATACAAAATATCTAGGAAAGCTGATCGGGCTTTCACATAAAATAACCGGATCCGCAGAGACTAGCTAGGTATTTGATTAACTATGCTGGACTAATCGGTTATGTAATGAGCGCAACCGAATTAGCCACTTACGCAATGTTATCCAATATCTGATTCGTTTTATCTAGTTTTCAAATCCACTTTTACCTATCTCTTTTCAAAACAATTTTATCACAGCACACTATTTAAAACTTCCTTTCATTTCAATCACATTTTAGAGATAGGTATTTTCAGAAGTTATTTTTCCCCAAAAATACATTTAAACAACATTTTAAAATACAGGGGATACGTAACTTAAAACATTTATGTTACATTACGAGATTAAAACATTAGTTATTCACGTATACTGAACCATAAAAGAATGGTCAGGGGTACTTGCCTTGCAGAGCTTATAACTATCACTAACTGATTTTGGACTGACTTGGACGCTCGTCTTTATCACCTTATTATCAGACTATCCTGGATCCGACTTCGATACTCAGGTCCTTCGCTTGGAACCTTACTGAGTTTGTCGACTGATCAATAGATTATCGTTAGTCTAACGTCACTCTCGGGCCTTCCGACTATAACCTACAGAGTTGAAATATCCTAATTTAGACATTCGATTATGCTTGACATATCTTCACCAACAATCTACCCATACGTTAACAAAACCCGACTCGTAATCGTACATTTTAATACAATACACATAGCAATCACGGTTCACGTACTCAAAACTCGACTCGATATTCATTTTCGGAAAACACATATACTCGTTGCTTAAGGAAACAGGTTGTCAGTTCTATTTTACAAAATATTTTATTTATGATTATATAGCTATATACATTCGACTGGTATTTCCAATATTTTACAGGATACGCTTTCGAAAATCGAGCACTGTCTCCTTTATTTATCGGACTACCCGTCGAACACAATCGACGTCTCAATAATCAACAACCTCAATCCGAACTAGTCAATTTCGTAATTACAATCACACTTGACAATCCTATTTATAAATTCAACTTCGATATAACATAACAAATTGCTCATTCCGAGAAATTAAATTTTTACACTAGATATTATTTTATTATT